>NW_007579028.1:112904-201542 GCF_000690725.1 Stegastes partitus | reverse complement strand
ATTAATGATTTACAGCCATACCTTATAAACCAGTCATAGATCATGAACAAGCACACACCCATAGACTTTTCTGTGTATTATATTTTACCAAAGATATACAACAGATAGAATGTTGAACATTGTCTTAAATGTATGAGGAATAAATGAGGAATAGTTGCAACTTTAGAATAACGTCCCAATAACATATATAAACTATTAACTGATACTTAACAAGTCATTAGTAAATAATTCACTAATGGCTTGTTCATGATCTATGACTGGTTTATAAGGTATGGCTGTAAATCATTAATATACAGTTAACAAGTCATTTCTAACTCATTAACTAACAGTTTGTAAATGGTTTATTAACTATCTATAAGGCATCGTTATGAATCATCAACAAACTATTAACAAACACTTAACAAGTGGTTAATTACTCACTAATTAACAGTTTACAAATGATCTATTAACTAGTTATAACGGATAGTTATTATAAAGTGTTACCTTTGCATTAGTAGGATTTCGAAGGACTTTTACTTGAATGGATGTTATTCGTCACCGATCGTTAGAATCAGCAACCGGGTCCTGCTCGTCTTCAATTTTGTTTACACGAGGAGTAAGAAATTCTCTGTTAGCACCATTTGTTAATTTCATACCAACGGCAAACAAAAGGCAAAAGATTAAGCCGTGAAATCGATATCGGACAAGCTTTGTTTCACTTATTTTATGATCTTTCCTCCCCCTCCCTTTTTTTTGTAATGGATATCGGCTGATATTGATTGGCTCCTGATTGATTTGTGCTCTACTGTGAGGGGGGTGGGGGGGGAAATGAAGCAAGCATCCCATTGCCTCATTAAACAAAAAACAACTGACTCTTGTAGTCTGGAACCAACTAAACACAGTCAAATTTAACCGACTTTTTTCCCCCCCATCTGTAAACCAGCGAAATAATAGCAAGGACACACGCGTATTTAAATTACATCAGTCCCTTAGTCATCCATGTAATATTTCCTGTGCAGCATTTCGAATGCATACCCTGAATATATAAAATGCCTGTTGTGGCCTGTTTTCATCTAATTAAAGTCAAAATGCAAAATTAGCCATCTGGCCTTATGTTCTTTCATAGTCTGAAGCTTCTGATATTCTGTAACCAACAGCACCACGGCAGGATGAAAATCTAAACCAGATGCACGTTTGCTTGATGTTGCTTACAAATAAAGCACAACCCAAACCAACTAAACCAAAAAAAAAAAAGGCTAATAGAGGAGATAAACAATAACACAAGGCCAGGAAACGTATTCAAATTAAATCATCAAATGGCAATTGGATATCAAAGATGTGTAGATAGCCTCGGCAGTGAAAAACAAGGGGCAGTTGTGATTAATGTAAATTCATTAAAACTAGTTTTCTCCTCTTTTAGCCAAGCTCTGTTTTAAAAAATGGCAATGCGTGCCTACAAACCACTGTATCAACCAGTATATCAGTGTGCTAAATTTCTCTAGAGCTACAAAATAAAGAGGTTAGGCATACAAGGAAAACATCTCTAGGACATACCTCCGTTCAGAATTGAGCGCTTCGTCGAGGTACTTAAAATAATTGGCCTATATTTGGGCAGTACTGTATCTGCCTCTGCACAATAATGTAGTAAATCAATCACTGGTTAAAGGGAAGGAGAAAAAAAACAACAAAAAACAGAAAGAAATCTTGTGCTTCTAACCTCGAAAGATTTAAATCGTACCTCGCGTTGCCAAAAATCACTATGCTCTGCATGTTAAGTAGACTGGAAGGGAGATTCCAAATATAAAATACAAATTTGTTTAAGGCTCATGAAAATGTTTCCACTCTGGAGGGATTAAAAATAGGAATCAGCTAAAATGGGGGGATGGAGGGGGTCACTTCAATCACTGCTTTGACTGCATGTTTGTATTATCCAGAGTAGAGTCAGTGACGAGGAGCAAGGGTTGACCAAAAACCTGTTTCACACTAAATGCTTTGCTTTCCCCCCCGTTTCTTTAATCAAATGCACATTTTCCTGTCCTCTGTAATAAATGTCTTCCAAGATGGTGTATGACCAACGATTTCAAAAAGCAATAATGCAGAGAAATGGATAAATCCTCCCCCCACCACCACCACCACCACCACCACCCCACCTCTCACACACACACACGGGATGCTCTGGAAAAAGAAACTGTGTCGTCTAGTAAAATTCCATCAGCATACACTCAAAAAACCCCATAAAAACCTTTTCAATCTATATGTTAATGCCACGAATTAAAATTTAATAACAAGAGATATTGAAAAGCAGACTTGAATTATACAAAAATAAATCCTGAAAGATCAGGCCCCTAAAATTAGAAATTCAGGGCTGCATCCGGACTGCTGCTAAACCCTTGTAGGCTGGCAGATTAAATTTTTGATGAAAATCAAAATTACACTGCACACTGACGCAGGCGCAGCAAACCTCGCACTATTGTGATTTATGGATTCATTAAACCCGCAGGAGTTTCACCCCTCCCCTTTTCACTCAAAGAAATGAGATTTGCTTTGCTGAAAATTTGTATTTTCAGAAAAGCTACTCAGGCTGTGCTCTACCTTCAGAAATGGTCAAGAAAAAAAAGGAGCTTCTGTGTATATAACCACTGCACGTAAACAGGCCTAATTTTCATTGCTGCAGCAATTGAACATCCCTATGCATTATTCATGAAACCAATAAGGTTCATTTTTACAAAGGAAGAGGCAGGAAAAATATGTGCAGAATGCACAGAATTTTTTTAATGCAGCACTCCCAACCCCTGAAAAGCCATTCCCCAGAGACTAATTTAACTGAAGCCATTTTCAGACATTTTCAACATGCCACTAAGAAAATAAGAGAACATAAGGTGTTCACTATGTTTTAAAGGGATGCATGTTTTCAGGGACACATTTGAGAGTTAATCTTTAGCTGTGCATTAACGAAAGAGACATAGCATGACATGAAAAGGCCGAGGCTTCGTCTTTAAATGAAGAGGAAAGCCTTTGTACTAAGTTAATGACAATCAGAGCAGCAACTATGTTTAAAGCCTGTAACCAACCGGCTGTGATATGATCCCTCACCATCTTGTGTTTATCAGAGCCTGGAGGGACAAGTTTCCCCTCTCTGTCCAAACTATTCCCTCCAAATATCCTCACTGAAACAAAGCTTTTGTTCATTAAAGTACTGACAGACCAGCATTCCTCGTACCTTACTTAGAACAACGCTGCGAGAATACATTCCCCATTATTAACCAAATCGGGGGTTTAAGGTGTGTTTCTCCTTTTTTCTTCTCCTTTTTTTTTCTCTTTACAACACTGACTGCAGTAGTACTCCTGAGAGCTCTATAACTTATTACTTGGTCCTTTAGGTATTCTGCATATAAACATTCCCATCACTCACACAGTGATCCAACCCTATTAAACTCATGACACTGGTTGCCTCTTTCCAATTCTGTACTTTAACTGAAACTCCTGCATTTTGATTAGACTTTTTCAAGCAAAGGTCAGAATTTACACCCAGATTTTTGCATAGCAGCCATACAATTTCCAGCAGCTCTTTGAATTGAATGAATACAGATTTGAAGGTCAGCATTAAAATTACCCACAGCAAAATGGCCTCTGCAGTTTCCCTTACATTAAAATAAAAGCAAGCCGTGCAAGATGGGAAACTGTTTGGCGTCTGCAGGATTAATATAAACAGTCGAGGCACTGGTTGTGATTGTTTTTCCTGCCCTCAAATTATGCTGACATGGTCTTTCTTCTTCCACTGCTGTTCAGTTCACTTTGGATAGTTTTTTTTTCTTCTTCTTTCCGCTTACACATTTCCAATCTCCAGAAATAAAAGTCTGAATTGTTCTAATTTTACCAAGTAATAACTTATAGATGGGAAGCCTATTAAAATACATGCAAGTAAGCATTTAGAGGGGGGAGAAAACAGCAGGAGGAAGAGAAAAAAGGAGAGTTTAATGTGGATTGATATAGGGAGGAGGTAGATGATGCACAGTCATATAAATATACATACACACACATGTATATATAGATATTTATATATTATTCAGACACATTGCAAGACTTGCAGAAACCTTTCCTCATTATGACTAAAGCCCCCCCAAAAAAAGGGACTTCTTGCTCAGTGCTTTGAATGCAGTTTAAAAACGCTCCTTTAGCGCTAATTAGCACGCAAAAAGCTCAAGTGTGCTAATCAGCTGAACCGCATGCAAACACATCGTCAAAGCATATAACTCAACCAGCACACAATCCAATAAATAAGTCTCTCCCCACAACTAGTCTCGTTACAATTTCTAATTTCTCAAAAACGACTGCCTACAGGTGGCGCCAACGGCACCGCAGATTTAAAATCCTCTATGTCCCCCCCCTTCTCTCTCCCAAAAAAAAAATAATAAAAAAAAAATTAAAGTCGAAATGTATTTTGACATGACGACACTTTGGTGTCTTTTCTCCGCCGCGTGCGACGAACAAACCGGTCAAACGGCGGCAGGAAAAGTGGCGTTAGCGGCCGAGCGAGTGTCTTTAGGAGGCAACTCCGGAGCTCTGCTCAAATTTGCAGGAAAAAAAAAAATTCACAAAACATGGCTGCAGGAGGTTTTTGTGTTTCAGATTGTTCCTCCCCTCATCGTCCTTCATGTTGCCACTATCGCCCGGTCCGCTTGTGCTCCGCCGGAATAAACACAGTTTCACCTGGGTGGCGTACATGCGAGCAAACTACATGCACAAGACGACTAGCGAAGCAGTTTCACGCAAACTTCATTACTAAAAAATTTAGCTTCCCCCCTCAGCCCCGAGAGGAGGAAAGAAAAAAAAAAAAAAAAAAAAAAACATCAACAGATTAGGTCTATTTCAGATGGCTTCAAAGCCTGCACCTGGTTTAGTGGCAGCGAGAACAAGACTGCCAGCTCTCGTTTTTGGTTATGTAGCGGGGGGGCTGAAACTTAACATCCGAAATTTCTCAAATTTACGATTTCTAAATGAGAAAAAAAAGAAAACAGCGGTTTGACATACCTCCAAAAACGATGCAGCTCATGCGAAACAGGCTCCCGCTCCAGAAAATCTTCTCCCTCCCCCGACCAGAGGTGACTGCACAACTGCTTCCTCCAAAAAAAAAAAAAAAAAAAAAAAAAAAATTGTGAATTAGTTATGAGAAATTCCAAATGATAAAAAAAAAAAAAATTCACCACCGCTTTTTTTTTTTCTTCTCTCTCTCTCCTCTCCTCCGCCACTCGCTACGTTACATTTTAGTAAAGCGTAATGGCGTAATGAGTCATGAATTTGCCGAGGTTTGAGCGGTCCGTGCAGCCTCTCCGCTTCTTTGCCTTGCACACGGGGCTTGTGTTGCGGTTCCTCCTGTGGAAATTTTCGTCCGCCATATACAAGGGCAGATTCCGAAATTGCAGCGCCCGGCCTGTGTATTAGCCCACATGAAAAAAAAAAAAAAAAAANAAAAAAAAAAAAAAAAAAGTCTGGGAAGAAGACAGAAAAATGGGTTGGCCGACTATAAAGTTACCAAGGGAAAAAAGAGACGAGATGTTACGCAGAGGAAAAAAAAAACTCTCATGTGAGCCGAAACAGCAGATGCTTTCTACAGCTGTGTTAGTGGAACATTATTTGCTGATTTAGGTAATAATCTATGATGCTTAAGCTTATTTGGCTTCTTGATCAGATAAATGCTCCAGTTTCCAGATGTTTTGCATTGCTTCTAATAGACAAATAAATGCCGACCTCCGGATTGTTAATTCCTGCGCAATTAAACCAAACTATAAACTCCTTTTTTTGATAAAAGAGTGGCGATTAAATCAATATTCTATATCCGACGATGTCAGTGTCTCTGCTGCAGCACTTCAATCATTTAAACATTATTTGGGAAGCGCAAGGTTTTGGTTGGCCAACAGATTTTGTTTTCAAAACCTTACTCTGAGAATTAACAATCTTTTTTTTTCTTTTGAAATAGTTTAGTTTTTGTTTCTAGTAAAAGGTTTTTGTGCCAAAATGTTATTAGAACCAGTATGTGCTGGTCACTAGTGATAATAAGTATTTGTTTTGTGTTTAATGTGCAGGCGACTACTGTAAATAGAAGACTAAGATATTTAGACCACAGGATAAAACAAAATATACAATAACAATAGTCATAATGACAGTGATCATCATTATGTATGTTTCTATCATATATTATTTCTTCTCATTGTTTTTGTTTAATCTCAGATGCAAAACACTAAACATAAAAACAGCATTGGCTGTAAATAGTAAATATAAAATGACACATACATCAAGTTCAGTTTGATTTGAGGACAAGGTGAACTGTGCAGGTAAAAGGTTTGTTTGTTCAGAGTCTGAAAGTGGACGTTAGAAAAATCTGAAAAAGCTTAATCACCTCTAATTAGTAACTTTCAAAGTAACTTTCAGTAATCTTATTATCTTGTTATCTTATATTAGTGATTTCATTAATCGACAACTAAAAGAATTATCTTGACTATCATTCAGTAATCATATAGCATGGAAACATATAATAATCGTGATAATAATTAATGCAGTATCTCATCAGTTAGTTAAGTAAAACAAATATAAAGTACATTTTTCAGTAAAAATCCATAATAACTGGCACTTGTAAACTTCAACGCCGAGAAATGAATGTATAGATTAATTAAAATAATAAACTTTATTTCTAGAACCCTTTGAAAGCAAGTTACAAAGTGCTTTAGATAGCATTCATATGTAGCTTCACGGAGGACTTGTTGGCATACTATTCTTTAAAATATGTATTTATGTATATATTTGACAACATACAACCGCAGTATCTGTTCTCATTTAACAATTATTGGATTAAAGAAAAACAACTTTTAAATGACTTAATGACCCCTTAAAGTGATTATAAATCTCTATAAAGCAGTCCAAATTCCAAATGTTTGTCTGTGTTTGCCTACTTTATTATTTAAGTGGTATATATTAGACTTAAAGGATGATAGGCTACTTTATGTTAAACATGACTCTATCTATAGGATTGATTTTGAGTCAGTTTAAAAAATATATATTTAAATCTGCAACGAGATGAGATACAATTTTAACAAGCACATCTCAAAGCTACTGAAAATACAAATCAGAGGAGGGATGGTAGAAAATTTCCAATGCACCGAATATCCGCCAGACTGCGGTAAGGTCAAACCGAAATATGGAATAAATGCAGATGTGTGCTTTTTAAAATTGGTATGCTTACGAGAAGGGCACGGAGGCCTGTGGAAACTTTAAAGGAGGCACACAAAATGAACAAAGTGTTAAGATAATAGTATGATAAGTTCAAGAATATGTTTTGGAGGAAATAAATTCTAACCTCTTTGCACATCAGCGGAAAAACTGCATTCCTACCATGACTCTTGGTGGAGGCAGCGTCATGCTGACACTTCTCTGCAGCAGGCCCTGGATGGATTGTGAGAGCAGAGGGTCAAATGAATGTAGCAAAACACAGAAATCCTGGAGGAAAACTTGCTGCGGTCTGCAAGAGAAATGCAACTTGGGAGAAGACAACAACCCTAAACATGAACACAGCTACACAGAAACGACTGAAAAACAACAGTCCTAATGTTGTTTGGTGGTTAAGCAAAAGTCCTGACCTCATCTCGACAAGAAAGGAAGGAAATTACAGTTAACTTATGCCCCGTGTCGCACTAGACAGAGCTTCTGCAATTCTGCAAAGAAGAATTGGGTAAAAAAAACAAAAAAAATGCACATTGAAAGCAGATATAGAACAATGATAAAAACTGAGGCTTTCATTGCTGTCCAAAAAAAAACAGACCTCTGCTCAGAATCGACTTGAAAGATATGAATAATTATGCACCATTTACTTTGTGTTGTGTTATTGTGTTGCATTTGTACTAAAATCAATTTGTAGAGCTTTCTCCCTAATTGCCCTAACCCTAATTACATTCACTGATTTGATGATTTATTGTTGTAAAACAACACAATAAATAGTGAGGTTGGAGGGGGGAGGGCGTCCTCTATGAAAATTCATTTTCCTTTCCTCATGGGTGTTTAGCATGATTTATTTTAATATCTATTAAAGTCAGACCCCTTTTTCCTTTTTTTTTCTCCTTCAGTGTGAATATTATTGCTCTGCTCAGTAATGAAATTATTACCCTTTTGTAATCAGATAGTAATGATACCACTCATAATTTCATGAATCATTCTTGATATTTTACTTTCCCCCTCATTATCACGATGGTATCAGTTTCATCAGGTGCACGGGGTTGTTCTGTGTGCTCATGTTATCATGCGTGTACACTGGGATTAGTAATTAGTGCTGGTGTGATTTATTGCACCAGTGATATTGTGAAGTATTCATTATCCACACTGAATGCTTTGAATGTGGCCCTGTAAGAACTCTGCTCCTCCTCTCTTACTCTCCTGATGCATTTTTCATTTCTGTCCAGTAGAGAGCACCAACATACCAACGAATAGCCACGTCCATCACGCTCATGCAATAGCCACCACATATGTGCATTTGTATCTGCTGCCTTTTTTTTTCTCACTGTCTCCCTCTGCTGCTTTTGGCTCACAAAGGCCTGATTCATCTCATCCCATCAGTTTCTCAGAGATAACTTCTGAAGTGTTTTATTTATTTATTTATTTAGCATCTGCAGGATGGAATGTTTGCAGCCTCGCTCAAGGAGAGTTCCCTCACGAGTTCAGAGATTTATTTATTTTCTCGTGAGAAAAGATAGGCAACACTGTGTCTGAGTCACTGAGGTGGGATACACACAATTTCAGTTTGACTGGGCGAAAGGAATTCAAATCATCACAGGGTACTGGAGTAATGTTGAATCACGTTGGCTTTGTTTCAGGCTTCCAGTTTATTCAGAAAGCACAATCTCATCTCAAAAGCAGTTTTCTAGTGGAATAGTTGAAAATAAAAGTGCGTCACCACATGAAAAGCTGTCTAAAGTCACTTCAGGTTGTTTAAAAAAAGGTTCACAGTGATGACAGCACAGCACCCAGTGAGGTCAAATGCGCAAGTCGCTAAGGACAGGAAAATTTCACAAGGTGGGGAAAGAATGAGACAGTTCACTTCACAGCAGCAGAGAGCAAACTGAATCCACCGCTGCGGGAGGAAGTGTTTGTGACTGCTGCTCAAACAGTTGGCAGCTCAGAATTTTTTTGGATGAAACCACAGTGTCCTTAATATTAAAAAAGCCTGCTCTATCTTTCCTCTATCATTTTTCACAGCTCAAGGTTGGCCTGACCTCCTCCCAACCTAGTTTTGGGGGAAATATTCTTTCAAGTGGCAGAAGTACCAACAGGTGAGAGTGGCTGACAACAACAATGCTATTTTTTTCTCGGTGACCTAGTTGGGTATGAAAGCTACCAGACCTTTGCTGCATGCTCGAGAGCTTTGCATAAATTAGAGGACGGTTCTCACAACGCTGATGCTAAAATCTAGGTCTTCTAAAAACATTTTTTTAGAAAAATAACATTCATGAAGAGAACAACAACAACATATGGAAACATGTGCTTCGTGGCACAAAGAGAGTTGCAGAGATATTCAGAACTGGAAAAGTAAGTTGTTGCTATTTTGGCACAGAACTCTGATTGTGTGTCTAAAGATGACTCTGCTTAAAGAGATATGTTCACTTTTGCCTGCTATAAAACATCTGCAACACTGCACAGTGAGAAATACTTTTACATTTGTGTTTGTAAGTGCTCCATGACTTTTAAACTACACAACATTGCAAATACATTGCTAATTTTTCCTCTGACTAAAAAAAGAAAAAGTTGCACTAATCTGCAACATAATCTGTCTTTGCTCAGTTAACACTCTTCGTGGTTTGGCAGCTACAGCTTTATCCTCCAATGTGATCAGAAGCTTATGATGGATAATGATAACTAATTTTAGACAGATATTGCTTCATGAGTCTTATAATTAGTTTGCTCTCTTTATGACTCTACATGCGCGACTGTTACTGTATATTTTATTGTTACAGGTCAGTATTTTAATGTAAAAGAAGTACCCTATACACATCCATCCATCCATTATCTATACACCGCTTAATCCTCACTAGGGTCATGGGGGGCTGGAGTCTATCCCAGCTGACTTAGGACAGGTCACCAGTCTATCACAGGGCTGCACTTAGAGACCAAGCACACTCACATTCACACCTACAGACAATTTAGAATCACCAATTAACCTCAACATGTTTTTGGGAGGAAGCCGCAGAACCCGGAGAGAACCCACGCTGCACGGGGAGAACATGCAAGATCCTGGATGTCCTCACCAGGACGCAAACCGGCGACCTTCTTGCTGTGAGGCAACAATGCTAACCACTGAACCACCTTGCAGCCCTATCCTAGACACATTCTCAAGAAATCCAACGTCTTGAACCGAGGGTCACAGTATGTATGGTTTGGTTTTAGGAGCTTAACAATGCTGAGAAACGACAACCAAACAACATTCACTTACTCCCACTCTGGCCGTGGCAACAATTTCTAAAACTATTAATGGACAAAACAGATATAGCTCTACCCCTTGGAATGAATGGAGTGAGGACAGGAGGATTGATAAGTGTTTCAAAGCCAAAACAACCCACAAAACAAACAGTCAATATAAAACCTTCTCTTCAATATCACCCATTCTTCTAATGTATGTTTTTTTTTATTTCTGTGGTGGCTGTTCAGTGGTTGAATTCTTTCCATGCAGGAAATGCATTGCATATTTTCAACCTCAGCAACATAAAAGCAGGAAGAGATCTATTAATGCGAAACAGAGCACATCATGCATATTCTCACCGAGCGCCTGCATGGTACATTCTCAGACCTAATAATTTGTCCGTATATCTACTTCGCATGCTAAAATGTTGTCCTTGGAAAATCAAGCGATCCTTCGGAATAATTACGAAAACATGTAACGAGCAGCGGAAGACCTTGAGGAACAACCTTGGAGAAGAAGTACAGCTTCTTTTGGAGGTTTATGCACAAACTTTAAATGAAGTGCACAGACAGCAGCCCAGACATACGGGTATGTACGCATGCATGTATTTCTTGTCTTTAGAGTATGTTGACATCCATGTGCAAACACAACAGATGGCATCATTTAAGCTACACAGCACTGAATGACGACAGTGTTGATTTAGACAACAGTTGTAATGCTGCAGCGTGATCAGTAAACACGGTGATATAACCTTTGACCAATCTCTGTTGTCAGTAAAAATACCAAGCACCTCAGAGGAACCATCCATTACATTGCAAAAGTCCATCCTTCACCTAATGTGTATTGTTGGTGGGAGAAAACAGTAGTTATTGGCTGACCACAGGCAGGTAAATGCAGCTACGAGTCCCGGCAGGTGTTTGTTACCTTGGCACTGATAATTGCAGGTTTCTGTCAAAGGCCTTTTGTGTCCACGTGTTGTATTGTTTATGATCGAGGAACCTGCCCCACCAAAAACAGAATATTTTTGCTTTTCTACGGGTGCGGATCTTTAAACAAGCTAGAAGTTATTATTACCACATTTAAAGGCACAGCTAGATGTTTTGGAAAAATATAGTTTATTGCCACCTTACACAGAGTCGGATTAGAGGATGAACATAGATGTCATAAACAAGTGTCATAAACAAGTGTTTCATACTACTGGGGATAAATGTCAAATATGTACATGAGCACTTGTCTTTTTTAGCATGCAGTGTACAATGGTCAGTCACAAGATTAAAACCAGTTATTGCCTGTTATTGTGTAGGTTCGCCTACACTTGTGATCCATCAAGACCATGGACACTAGACGTTTGGGTGTGTCCTGTGGTGTTTGGTCCAGCAGAAGATCATTTGAATCCTGTGTGCTGCAGGATGGAGCCTCCATAGATCCATGGATGCTTGATGTGAACAGTATCTGGAAGCTTGGAGGCCAGGTCAACACCTTGGGCTCTTTTTGTGTTCCTTGAGCCACCACGGAGCAGTCTAGGGAGGTACAATTTAACAAGATAATGATTGTCAATCACTTCATCTATTCTAATGACAGACTGGTGTATATGGACCTTTATTTGTCACAAATACATTACAGCATATGACCCAAACATATCCCAGTTGGGGTCAGAGGGCAGGGTCAGCCATTATAAGGCCTGGAGCAGGTAGGCTTAAGGGCCCAACAATGGCAGCTTGGCAACACTGGGGTTTCAACCTCCAAACTTCTGATCAGTAGCCCAGAGCCTCAAACGTTGAACCACCATTAATAATTCTAGAGCCAATGTGTTAGTTATAGTCACACCATAGAAACAATGGGACTGAATAAACACAACTATCATATCAAAAATAAACATTATGCAAGTTATTCATGCTACTACAACTTGGATTTTACTTTTTATCTGATTGAGTTGGTTTCAGCCGTGGTCAGATTATATCCTTTGCATTGACTTCTGTGTAACATGTGTCTCTAAGTACAACTGATCTGACAGCTCATATACATTATACAGGTCAAAACAGTTGTGTTTTTATACATAAATGTGCACCTGCAACATTTAACTTGCTGTACTCTAACAAAAACATCACACAAAAGCACAAATAGCACTTTAGCTATTTTAAGCTATCGGTCATGTTCCTTTCAACCTCAGTCTACAGGTAATCAAAGGTTCCTGGCTGTTTTGCTCCTTTCATGATTGCAAACCATGACACGGTTGAAGAAAGGGTCACAAAAAAAAGCCCATAATTGCTTTCATGCCATCTCTAAACTTACAGAGTGAGCACCTGATTAGGGAAGGAGAAGTAAGTATTGTAATTTTAGTTATGACAGGGTAGAAGCTGACTAAAACCGCCTACGCTTTCATATGCAGGAGAAGTCAAGGGACGATGAGGAAGAAGCTAAGAATAAAACACACAATGATTGTGCAATAAACCTCTGGTGGCCAAAATGTATCTGATTACAGTAGTGCCCTTTCCGAAGCTAATTATAGTTATCCGCTTTCTGTACTTGAATGTTGGTTTTGTATTTGGTCTGACAGAGTCGAGGCCACAACCTAAAATCATCATCATCCAGACACTGAAAATATAAGAGGATGTTTGTGATGCATTCATGTTTTTCACTGAACATGGCTGTGCCCAAAGCGGACATCATCAAATAGAGCATTTCAACCAGACATCTGGTGACTTTAATAAAATTAGTAAAATTATTGTA
The DNA here is from genome assembly GCF_000690725.1 of Stegastes partitus. Lineage (NCBI taxonomy): Eukaryota > Metazoa > Chordata > Actinopteri > Pomacentridae > Stegastes > Stegastes partitus. The sequence goes on along the minus strand of NW_007579028.1, from coordinate 188,395 downwards.
GTATATGTTACGTATGATAACACTCTGTTTGAATTAGGTTGGTAATTATAAAAACGTATTTATGTGGACCTTCTAACACGTCCCATGAAAGCTATACATGCTTTAAATTCATGGGTTCAGAAAAATTACCTCACATCATCTCAAACTGCTGATTTTGAAAGCCGAGGAGGGCTCGGATATGACACACTTTTCCATCGGAGCCGATTTCTCCACACTCTCCTTCTATTTTATATTTCGTAATGTATTCATGCAAGACACTGATAAAGAGAGTTGACATGGACATGAACTCCCTATTAAGCTGATGAGGGCTTTTTCTAAAGAAACCCCCACCCTAAAAAAAAACTGACCATAAGGCCATACTGGTGATTCTGTCTGACTGTACTTTTGCACAGCAGCACTTTGACCTTAACGCTAATGTCAGCATGCAAACTGGCACGTTGATGTTTAACATGTGTAACGTTTACCATGTTCATCATCTTAGTTTAACATGTTAACATTCTAACGTTTTATTGCTGCACACAAAGTACAGCTAAGTCTGGAAGTAAAAGAAAAATTGCATTTTTTTGACCTGATGAAGTGTGAGGATGACGAAAGTTAGCGCCATCCATCTTCTGGGGGAACATTTGAACAACATTTTGCGTAAAACCACAAATGTTACCAAGGAACAGCAAATATCTGTACAGAATTTGGTGCCAGTCAATGCTTTTGGGATATTTTATTAAGAAAACACAGATGTGGATCTGCTGGTTTCACTAAAAAGAAGAGAACATCAGTAAAGACAGCAGGCTTCAGCCAATGGGGGCCATGAATGTTTGTGTGTCATGACCCTTGGCCACTGAGTTCCATCTTATTAACCACTGTGAGTTTACTGTGCTGATTGGTGCCTGCATCGTCCCACCTGCTCCTTCCCTGACTCCTCAATTGGACCAACACCAAGCTGCCAACCTCCAATCAGACAACATCAATTATCCCTACACCAGTGTTTAAAACCAAGTGTGTGTTGTGAAACTGTGTGACAACTGTTTTTGAGTCACTAGTTTCGTAGCAGGAGGTTGAGCAAGATCAGGGACATTTTTGTGTGTCTAAAAATGTGAAAGTTTAAAGTGGTGCTCGTCCCTTTTGCACTTTTCGTTTCACTAGTATGGTTTGGTTAGTGAGTCAGGATTTGTTTTTTGTGCTTTTATTTTGTTAATGCAGTCTTGGTTAGTGGATTCAACCTCCATCCTCAGTTCGTCCTCATGTGATCCGTGTAATTTAGTTTGTGTTAATTACCTTCATTCAATAAAGACTAATAAAAAATTTAGTTAAACAGCATCCACCTGGCTGTTCTCTGTTATTTTCCTCTTCCCTGCTGAGCTGAGTTGTAAGACTATGCCCAACCAAATAACAGCGAGCGAAAAACAAGAATGAGGTCAAACCAGTATGGTTTCAAAACTCATATTATTATTTTTCTGCATATTTATTTGCATGTCGACATTTCCTATTACCACTTATTTGTATTTTAGAGTTGGCTGTTCAGTGTGTGATAGTGCTGGAGTTAAAAAAAAAAAAAGCATTTTCCATTAAAATGAAAAAAAAAAAAGCGCATTGCTGTTCACACTAAGGCCAAGGTTAACAACTCATTTCATTCAGCTCTCCTCCAATTTGCAATAAAACTTTACAGAGCCTCTGCCAAACCCTCCTCTTCACGCCGAAGGCCAGTGAACTCGAAACAGCCTCTTAACCACCAGGTGCTTGCTCTGACCATTAATTTGTCCTGTTTTCACAGATTTAATATTTATTTGTGTGCTGTGTCTGCTCTCGTGGATAATTGTTTTTCATTTCCTGAGAAGCCTCGTCTGAAACTACTTTTGGTGAAAGTTGTGTATTTCATGCTTTCACTTTCTTTCTTTTCTTTTTTTAAATGCCCCATATTGACAGTCACAACAAGCGAGAGAACAGCTGGATTGCTTTATCCAAGTGTGGAATATAATACGATGGAAACTTTGATGAAGTTCAGTCGAATTATGAGAAAGTGACCTATTTGAAATTGGTTTTTGTGTGATGCTAGAAATTCCATCACTTTGTTGCTTACAACTTGTCTGATTTCACTTTTTCTACCGTTTGACAAACAAGAAAAATAAGTGTTTATGTTTGCGTGTCGAGCTTCGTTTAAGAATCCCAGAATTTATTTAAAGAACCTGAGAGATCTACCCACGTGACACTCCCCAATAAAAATATTTTTAACTTTTGAGTCATTTATAGCCACAATGAACTTTTTCTAGCACTGCCTAATGCTTTTTTATGACACTTAACAGTTCTTTATCCCATAATAGGTTCCAGCACTCAGTATCTGCAACTCAATATGAGTTCAGAATTATAATTATAAAGCAGGTCATCCTGTTCTGTCCTTCATCTGGTATTTTATTCCTGTTTTTCTCCTCTGCTTTCTGTGTCAGCGTCATTCTTTGGCCATCTGGCTGTCATCCAGAACTAATTCATCTCAACACCGAACCTCATTTTTTTCTCTCCCTCAAGTGACAGATATAAAAAAAAAAAACTAGAAAATGAATCTGGCCAGACAAACACATGTTATTACAACCAGAGCTGGAGATTTAAACTTGAAACTGGTTCTGAGAAGATTTTCCTTCCTGAGGGGCGAGGAGAGATTTGCACCGATGTGATGATGCGGCTGAGACAAAACACAAACACAACCAAACATCAAAGCTCCGTTTCTGAAATGTCACATACGCTCCATGTAAAAAGGTGCAGAGTTCATGTGCAGCTAAATTAAGAATGCACACTGATAGATAATTGAGTTTAGTGTTATTGGAAACAGTGACAATGACCTAAATGCGCCATCTGTCATAACTTACTAATGAACAAAACCGCGAGGCGAGCCAAGTTAGAGCAACATGTGATTACAAAGCACCCCAAGTATGAAGGAAAACAAAAAGATTTTTCCATCTGCAGGGAGAAGAAGACACTCGCCAGAAATTGCAAATGGTGACAAAGTGTCATGAAAAGCACAGATGGCTTATTATTAAGACGAGGACAAAAGCAACTGCACAGTAAATGACCTTGTGTTCAAATGTTCGTAAGAGAAAATTACATGACTCAAGCTGCAGTATGTTTTGTGTGTACTTCTGTGAGCCAAGATGGACATTTGTTATCTGAAGTGTATCAGACATTTTAGTGACATCAAAAAATACAACTACTAGGAATGTGATTATCTCAGTCAGTGTCATAGACTTGCTTGGGAAAATTTCTGAGTATCTCAGGGTTACATAAAACCTGCAGTGTACGAGGTGTGTCAGAAAAGTTTCAGGACTGGTGTCCAAACTACAAACTACAAGTTTTCCCCTTTGAAGTAATCCCCCTGGAGTCTAGCGTACTTTCCCAGCCTTCTCTGCCACGCTGCCATGCACTCCTAGAAGGATTCTTCCAGGATCCTCCACAGCTCCGTCGTCACAGCCATCTTGATGTCGTCCACGTCTTCAAAACGGGTCCCCTTGATGACCCCATTGAGCTTGGGGAAGAGGAAAAAATCCCACGGAGCCAGGTGGGGCGAGTAGGGAGGTTGCTCCAGCACGGTGATGTTCTTCTCAGCCGGGAACTGTCGGATGCTCAGGACATTGTGAGCAGACACGTTGTCATGGTGAAGCAGCCACGACTTGTCCTGCCACAACTCTCGCCTATTCTACAAACGCCGCAGGAGCTCTTTGTAGACGTGCTGGTTGATCGTCTGGCCCTGTGGCAAGAACTCACAGTGGACGATGCCCCTGACATCAAAGAGTGTGATCACCATGACTTTGATTTTGGACTTCGACTATCTTGCTTTCTTCGGCCTTGGCGACGTCGGACTCTTCTACTGAAGGCTCTGGCAGTTGGTCTTTGGGTCGTACTCAAAGATCCATGACTCATCATTGGTGATGACAAGTCTGGTTCAGTTTCAAGACACTTGAGGATGTCCTGACACACTTGCATGCATTGATTCTTCTGGTCATCGTTCAGCAGTTTCGGCACCATCTTTCCGCAGAGTTTGCCCATATCTTCCTTGATAATCTTGCAGACGTTGTCCCGGTTCACGCCCAGCTCTACTGCAATCAGTCGAACAGTCAACGGATGATCGCTATGCACCATCTGCTTGACACGCTCAATGTTGGCCTCAGTCCTGCTTGTTAAAGGCCTTCCACTCCCTCTTTAAACCTCTTGCACCACTCAAAAACAATTGACATCGTTTCATCTCCGTACAAGGACGGAGTTTTCCCCAACCGAAACCAGAAACTTCAGGTTTGTTCGTAGCTCTGTGCTCATTGCTTGACAACATAAAACAGAGGATGTGTATATATGAGAATGAACCTCATTGTCAAACTCCTGTCGCCATTCGTAGTGTAAGTCATTTATGTTGTTGGTGGTTTCTTGTTTGCACTCATGAGCTGTTGCTGGAGTAGCCTTTTTTTTTTTCAGATTTGTCTCCTAGAGGTCATATTGCTGATCTCTAATGTCTTTATTGATCATAACAAGTCAACCCCGGTATAATGAATGCATTCTTGTAACATCATGTCACCTTTGTGATTGCTCTACCATAAGGTCTTCTTGTGTTCTGCATTTTGAAAAGGTTAAGCGAAGTTTCCTTAATACTGCTGAAAACTTGATTTTACATCTAAAAGGTGGAGTCTGTGGTTCTGGAAAAAGATGTTGATTTTGAGTTGATGGTGACCATTTGCCAGATTTCTAATCTTTCTTGCTTTCACTGCAGGGACACACACTGGACCAGTTGGAATAGTGTTGTATGGATCGGCTCAAGCCACTTTGTTTGTCTCCAGTCTACAGAACCAAGGCTGTACACTGGATTTCTTTTTTCCAGGACACAAAATGTAGCAGACTGTGAGGATATTTTTAAAATCGGGTTCAGAAGTGCTGACTGTATCTTTAAGTGCTGAATAAAAATACATTTTCTAATAAATGTTTAACACTGAACACTCACCAGGACTGTGTGGGTGTTTGAGATCAGTACGCAGATGTGCAGCATCACACTTTCTCAACTGATCCTTGTCCGTTTCAAACCAACCAGAAAAGCACAATGAAAAATCTAAAATACGAATAACTGTGAAAGAAAACTGTACTCTTATCTATCGAACAGAAACAGGCAGCAGAACTGAGGCACCTCAAGCTGCAGTAAGATTACAAGGTGGCAGCCATGTTATCTGTGCTTCGTGGTTGGTCAGCGGTTTCTTAAGATTACAATAAAGACCCTCATTGTCAAGTAAAACCCTCCAGTTTCATATTCTAGTAAAATACCAGATAGTTATGTAAGTGTAACGGTATACATCTGGGTCAAGAGGAACCCCGATCATAAATTACTGGACTAATAAATTAGAAAAGCAAGACTTTTCAAGGTATTCGTAAATTACATTTATCCATTAAGAATGTGCTCCTCTGAGACTCGAGACATGGAGATATGTGTGTGTGTGTGTGTTGGCTTGACCTGAGCATTGACATCATATAAATGAACAGTCTATAAATGGAACCTCATTAGTGGGCTGTTATAATAGAGACAGGGCATCTCAAGGACCCGCGGGGCTTTAAATTCTGCTAGTGATGCAATACTTAAGAGCCACAAGAGTTCAAGTGTGACTTCTTGAGTCCTATCTGATTTGAAAAACCTCATATGTTCAAGTGCCACCTTAGTACTGTGTGGTTTAAAAAGAAAGAAATTAAACAAAGCATTTAACTGTTGAGTATTTCAGAATCCGAGAACATTGCTTTTGCTCGGCACCACTCTCCAGGCCGTGCGTTTATTCGTGTTATTCTTGTTGTAGCAGGTTTCTTTTTGCTGAACCGTGCAGGGCAACGGTGCTCTGAATTTCCCCTAATTTTCCCAGATTCCTTGGTAAACGTATAAAAACGCTTTTAACCCACCTCTTAAATTCTTAAATAGCCTTTCTAAGCCCTCCCTCAGGTTTTAAATAGACTTTTCAGTCACTGATGGGAGAAAACTAGGCTCTCTGTTTTAGCTTCTTCGACAAATTCTAGGAAGGCTGGTTTTGTTTTCTGTTTTCTTTTTTTCTTTGCTGCATCTCCAGCACCCACTTCTTGCGACGCAGGAGTTCAGACAAATGCACCCTTTGTACTGTAGCTCCAAGGCAGACTGTAAACATTGTGGGAGCCACTTTTGTGGGCAGACGGTGAATCAGGGATCAGGGAAAAGACAGCTTAATCAAAAATAGTAACCTGACATAAATACAGCAATAAAGTAGCTATGCGCACATGAGTGGGCTTAAAGTTACTTTTACAAGTGTCTCAACCCATCACTGTTTGGTTTAAACGAGCTTCAAAGTATAATTCTGCAGCTCATAACTCGCATTCCAACAACCACTCCAATTAAAACTATGCGAGCACTGTTTGAGGTTTTTAAAATAGAACGTTTTTTTTTTAATATTTCCAGTCGAGGAAATGAAGGAATGACGAAAGGATGCAATAGTGGAGTCAGAAACATGGAGTAAAGAGAGTAGACATGATAAATGAGATCTACAGAGATGCATGAGCAAGTATAAGAAATAGGAACTGATTCAGAGCCAGCCCAGGAGTGTGGTAATAGAAGGATATGTGGACATAATCTGAATCTTAGAGTGCTTTAAATATCTAAATATAACAGGTCTTTATTGATGAGACTAACACTATTTAACTGGTATATTTATTTATTACTACGAGGAAACACAAAGTTATTTTTTGCATCTATATTTCTGGGTTTAACTAGGTTTTTATTTAGATGGTTTATTGAGACAGATGAGTAACTGATAATAAGGTTTACACACCCTTTATTTTACCACGACATCACTGGTTATAACAGCCTAATGATATGAAACAATGAATTCAATTAAACTCAAGTGTCATACTTAAATCAAAGCATACTTTTTTTTTTTTTTTTTTTTTACCAACATGCACTTTGCTTGAGTAGTTTTATTTTATTTTATATGTAACCTTATATTTATACTGCATTTCAGAGGGAAATATTTTACTTTATACCGCAGTACAGTAGGCTGACAGTTACTGAGCTGAAAAGGGTTTTAAACAGAAGACATGTGATAATCTTAATTAAACAGCACAGCAGAGTGCACCCTAAATCAGTTCCAATTGATAATAATTCAATATTATTATCTTATTATTACAAAACTGATTAAAAACTTAGGTATCAAAACATAAACTACATTTCTTTGGTCCTCAGCTTGGTAACAAATGACAGCAACAGTGATGAATATATAATGCTGGAGGTAATTCACATTCACTGTACAGTATAAGGTATAAAAGTCTGTAATGACAACAGACATACATTCAAGAGTTTTAAACAGAAGATAATCTTAATTAAACAGCACAGCAGAGTGCACCCTATATCAGTTCCAATTGGTAATAATTCAATAAATCAATGCAAAAGTCTGAAAGGAGTCGCTGTGAACAAAAGTCCTTTAACTTCCGATACGTCTACATTCTACTGTCACTGCGTCTATATTTTTACTTCAGTAAAGGGCAGGACATTTAGGGATGTGGTATAGCCACTTTACCTAAGGAACAACTTTGTTCACCAAACCACCTTTAACCAGCTCATCTTTCCTCTCGCCCCTCACCCAGCCGGTCGAGGCAGACGGCCGCCCACCCTGAGTCTGGTTCTTCCTGTTAAAAGGGGATTTTTTTTTTCTCACCACTGTCGCCAAATGTTTGCACAAGCGGGAACTGTTGGGTTTCTCTCTGTAATAAAGTAAGGTCTTGACCTCACTGTGTGAAGTGTCTCGAGATGACATATGCTGTGACTACATGAATAAAACCAATTTGGACTGAGCTGAAATGAACCAGATCGAGTGAATCTGCGCCCTGACCAGCCGAGCACACTGGTCCTCCGTCACGGTCAAGATGAATAGTGTTTCAACGTACACTGACCTTAAATTGCGGTTTTTCTTTATCCCGCTTTCTTTTGGTTCAAGGTTGTGTGTTCATGTCACATTATCGTCCTGTTGCTGCATCTCTTTGTGGCTTCACAATGTCACAGGTTGTGTAACAACATGCTTGCGTGACCATTCGCAGCTGAGGGCCGTACATTCAGCTCTTTGAAGCCACTACTTTATGTCGAGAGCCTGTTTCATTTTCCATATTCATCACTCTCTGTGTAATCTGCACTCAGGATCCTCTTGTGCAGCTTGGTTTTGTCTCCAATGTCCTGCATGTGGAATGACAAACAAGCACAGATGAATGTAACCGGAGGGAGACTTAAAGAGCTGCTTAATTCATCTTAATGTATAAGTAACATGGAGTTTTTTTTTGTTCCATTCCCCTTTAAAATGTGTTTAATAACTGGTTTGATCCTCTCATCGTCTGACCCAACTGCTGCTATTTTGAGCGTGTTCCTCCTCTCGCTCTCCTTTGTGAGGATGACCTTTACGTTGTCCTCTGTTTTCTTCGGTGACTCTCAGATCTTTTTTCCAGTTTTCCACTTTAATCATATCTCCCTCCCACCTGTCTGTCTGTCTGTCAGTCCGTCTGCCTGTCTGTCTCTCTTGTGAATGAAGAGGCAGTGATTGAGACTCGGAGCGGGACTCTGCAGCCTACACAGCGATGTTACAAAACACTGCAGCACTTGTTATTCATAGCGCTGCCCCACTTTCCTCATTACTTCTATGTGCATGCATACATACCTACACACTGACTGGATTGATTCACAAACCGTTTGTTAATAATAGACATAGATGAATGATTCACAAACGTAGGCTTGAGATCACAACTGATCTGACACTGCGCTAATGAATATATCCAAGCAGATTTTAAAGCAGCCACTGCTACAGTCCTGCTGATTTTTTAAGAAGGTTATATCACACAGCAAGTTTGCGATGTTGGCAGCTGAGTTCCCACCGCTGAGAACAGAGCAGAAGTCTGCTTTCCTTGTTGTAGCTGCTTTACATACAGAATTTTGCATTCTAAGTAGGCAAAGCAGCTCTACTGCTCATCCAAAGTGCTGATTATCATATTTACGTGCAGTTTCCTTCTGACTGCATTCAGTCATGGTGAGGACAAAAAAAATGAATGTGCACTTGAACCTGACATGGATTTGATGCTGGTTATTTCTGCACTTTGGATACAGTTATATTTATCCTACATGCATCATACATGTATGCACATTTAGAACACATTTAGAAAGCTCCATTCATACTTTATCTAGTACTATATTCATGTTATGTTTGATGTTGGTGCCTTATTTGGAAAGATAGCATCGAGGTAAATGATTTCTGAAACATGTTTAGAGCTCAGATCCTGCACAGCATGACACACGTAGGACTATTTAAGTAAAAATACTTGATCTTTCTCTGAATATTTGTTCTCACTCATCAGCACAATAGACATAAATGGACATTTCTGTCTTCTGATTTTGTGTCTGTGAGGCAGAAAAACAAAACAACTCCAACAGCGAAATCTGCAACAAGTTTTGTTGTTTCATCTCATTTCAGCTTTTTCTTTTCTTTTTTTCTTTTGCCCATAAATCAAACAAACACCAGCAGATTATTGTAACACAAGCCCAAACTGAACTGTGACAGAACAGATCTCAGCAAACAAGGCTGGAGCTTACGTGGCTTTCGAGTGGGTGCATTTGTCTAAACGAATTCAAAAGCACGTGTGCACACGTTACGCAAGTTCAAACCTTGCGAGGAAAAAAAAAATCTCTGACCAGTGCTGCGATATATTTCTGTCTTTGTTAATTCGTGTGTTTCCGTTCTTTTACTGTCCTTCCTTCCTTTCGGGGATTGTGTCAGGTCCCTTTTTCTGTCTTCACATGCATCAGTAATGGAGCCACTCGAGCACATGCTCTAATTGTGTGAAATTGCATAACCGACCCACAGGTATAGCTGAACGAGACGTCGGGGGAATAGGCTGTTCTTTGCCTTTATTTTGTCATTGTTCAGCCGAAGGTGTCCGTGCAAAGTAAAGCACGAGTGTGTTTCCTGTCCTTAAAAGCCCTTTTCTGAGAGAGCAGTGCAGGAAAATTCTAAATCAATGCACTCATTGATAAACTATGTCTGCTTTCCTGAGGGGGAAAATGTAAAAATACATCCAGTATTCATGCAACACTCTGCTTGTCATTTAGCTTCATCACATGGGTGATCTGTGAATAAAGACTTGCCCTTATTGCAAACGACATAACAAGAAGCTGCACGATTTTCACTCTGCATAATTGTGAGTATTATCGTGATGTCATTCATCCTTTTGTTTATACGCACGCTGCTAAAAATAGACATCAAATAACCTTAATGGATGAGTCCTCCTCCTGTGACGTTTGCTGCCACAAATCCAGCTGTGTACTGTATACAGTCGCACACACACGCTCATGTCAATGTGCGCTTTTGTTGGTGCATCATTTCCAGTCATAACACTTTGCTGATGATGCCAAAGTTGAGGATTGTGTTAAACCAAACGTGATCTCTAATCTGGATGAGTTTCCGGCAGCTTCTATCTCATTTTTGAAGGCTTGAGTGGGAATGTGGTGACCTAGATGCGTCTCACCAGCCTTCCAGTTACTCCTGAATGAATGAGGTCCATTTAGGAATATTTTTAGACGCTCTTTTTTTTTGCATCACAAGTCAGAGAGTTCAAAATATTCGAACCAAAAAATACGTTTTTTCTCTCTGCCAAAGGGAATATCTGTTCTTATGGCGCTGCTCGTGCTGCGAGTATCGAGCTCCGAACAGTCAGGTGGCTGCCTGCACTCTGTCATCGAAGTGTGAGTCATGAGCAGCAGGACGCTGTTAAAGCACATGTATCATCAGTTAAAGTGTTGACGTCTCACAGGAGACCTTCCCCTGGTAATATATAATAAAACACCTTCAAAATGAAATGTCATGTAACCCAAGTGCCATGAATCAGGAAAGAAAAAATAATACACATCATGGGAAACACTACGAGCGCCGTACGACGTGGATCCAGTGGTTTACAGGATGTGCGTAAGCAAAAAGGATATAATGTGGGAAAGCAGCAGAGCAGATGTGCATATAGGAGGCGTTTATTTTAAAAAAATGAAATCATCAAAACGTGGTTGATCAGTGTGTCTTCTAAAAATGGCTTTTTGTCATACAGTCAGTGTTTCTCGTGGCTTTATACAGACATGACAGGAGGTTTACTGAAAGATCTGGATCCTCAAAAGATATTTGACATTTAGCACATGACGGGGAGCAGAGTACATTGAGAGAAAGTTAAAAAGGTTATGATAACAAAGAAGAAGAGAGCGTTCTGCACCCTCACAGGCTGCCTGATCCTGAAAACTTTGATGAAAACTTTCCTGAGCTCACTCCTCTCCGTTAATCTGCTGATCATCTTGTATATGATGAATAAACTCCATGCCTGCCTGTTAGGTCCAAAAGCATTGCCGTGAAAGATTTGGCTGGATTTTATATTTCTGCGTCCTTGGAGTTGGATAAAAAATAATGAGAGAGCGAGTGCTGCTCTGATTATTAGTGTGGATTTACAAGCCTGTTTTCAGTTTTAACATGAAGGGGAACGAGTTTTTATAGACTGATCAGAAACATGGAGAATCTCACATTGCTAGAGTTTTGGGATTTATTAGCCTGGAGACCTTTTTTTTTTTTTATTGGTGAAAACTGAGACAATATATTGCAGTGATGTGCGATAAAATGTGTCTCAACATGCTTTGCTCCTGTGCTCTTTACATTAATCTGGAGTTATTCAATTCAAACCTGTTTGTGCAAATCTAACCTACTAGGAGTAGTGCCATAAATTTTGACTTAAATGTGACTCTGGCGCATACTCAGACAATGTTGAATTGCCACCAGAGCGACATAATAGGACACATGACTAACCGAGGCTAGTATCAGCCAAAAGCTGTCAAACAATCCCAGCACCGTCACAGGCTATATATATATAATTAAGTGATTTAAATGCCTTTAAGAAAGTCTCTGCAATCTAAAATCTCATCATATTTCGGCCTCTTTTCTTACCGTACTGTAATTACAGCCCGAAGCTTTCAAAGTGAAGTTTTTTCTCCTCTCGCACAGTTTTTCAGGTCTTCATTAAACTCTGAGCAAAAGACAGAAATGGAAATCCATCTTACTTTGGTTTACACCGAGAGAGGGTTACTTGTATTTCATAAATAAAAGAAAGTTCAATAAAACTTTGCTGGGTTCATGTTTTATTTGCAGAATGAAGGTCAGCACGGTCATTTAACAGTCAATTTTAACTTTACTTATTATGCAAGTGATAGATTCGGGAAAAAAATAAGTACAAATACTGATAAAATGATCACAATGCTCTGGCCTTGGAACTGTAGCTCCACTGTAACTCCCTCACGACTCAATTCAGTCATGAAAAACACAAAAGACAATCTCATATGCGGCCCAAAGCAGCACCAGGATTAGACTCTTTACGGGAAAATTGCATCTATTTACATGTGGACACTCCTCCTCTGTGGGTGGACGTGCTGAGTATGTCTACTGTAACAAAAAAAAAACTATATATATGTTTTCTATGTCTCATTCCTCCTCCGAGAGCCTGAAGTGGCGTCATTCTGGTGGCCATGATGTTTGCTCACGGTGGCCTACGGTATGCTACGCAGCCTAACGTTTTAACTTCCCCTCTTTTTTGTCTCTCCTTCTCGAAACCCTCTTTCAAACAGCTGCTTAAGCCCGTTAGTCACCGTGTGACGTAAAGCAAAAATGCGTCAGCCCTGAACTGATAGAGTTCTGGGCATGTGCTTGGTATAATTGTTGTTTAATTTAATACTCTGCTGAATGATGTGTTTATTTATGCTATACCCATCTACTCATCTACACCGCCCATCCAGTCATCCATGGTTTGTAAGTAGGAGTTGATTTAAGTGGCACGGTCGCTGCTACGACATCAGTTCAGCAAGAAAAAAAAAAAAGAAAAAACTCCACTGATATTTAAAACTTATGTAAGTGGAGTTGTCAGGAAGCTGGTAATAAATACCAGGAGTGCAAGCAGATGGCTCAGTATTTGCACCTGGCAAGTATTAGCTGTTATTTCCTGACACCTCTGTCTGCTCCTGATCATGGGTTTGAAATAAAACACAGCAACAATGCCCCTGGCTATTTTTTTTTCAGTAACTTTTGGTGTAATTTATGGGATAATTTAATACAAATCCTACTAAATTATCCACTTTGTGACATACGTGTTTGGCAATAAAAATACAAATGGGTGAGCAATGGAGGGATGAGTGTTATCGTATTGAGAAATAGGTTGTGCGCCATAAGTGCGGAGTGACGTGGCCTTCCGGGTGAAACCTACAGTTTAGTTTCGTTATTTTTAGTCCCCCGAAAGTTCAACGAAATGTGTTTTATCATGCAACCCATGCCGAGGAGGAGAAGAAAGGCTGCCAGTTAAAATATTATTCTAGGCTATTGGCCCTTTTGAAGGGAGGGAGGGAGACTACTTTACATCTTTAACTGGAAATTAAGCAGTTTACTCCATTTAAAACAACAGGATGTGTGATTAAAGACATCAGAAGCGTCCCTTTTCAAACTGTGCAGACGTTGAACCTTCACACAATGAAAAGCACAAACTTACAAAAGATTATTATTTGAAATCAATCTCAGTCACCTTCCTTAAACATGTGGTTTCCTTTAACGGTTTGCTAAGATTGTTTTGAAATTCTTCAGTATATTTCTTCATTCAAATCTGCGACACGTTATTTTAAATGACAACAATTTTTAAAAAAGCGTAGTATCACCACGTCGCCCCTCTTTCACACTTCGGTGATTAGCGTTCGCACTTCACGGCTTTTTTAGCACAATTTTACAATCTGTTGACTCAAGATACACACAGGCCAGTTGTCAAGCCAATAGGGAGCACGGTGACGGATTATGTTGTCAGTCCCTGGTTCCTGTTTTCTAATTTTACATCAGAAAAAAGAGGAGATGAAGAGTTTCCTGACTGCATCCTGTGGGATCAAGCCCTGGTTGCTAAGAGACTAATGGAAAGTCAGGGGCTTAAGGAATGGCAGGAGTGAGTCACTGACCAAGGAAATCTGAGTGTATAAGCGAAACGAAGAGAAAATAAAAAAAGGGGAAAATGACACCAAATTTTCTGGCGCTACATCATTATGGAAAAAACAATAACTGCAATCACTTCTCCTTGCAAAAAAAACCCTGGATTTCATGTGTGCAGCACATTACACCGAGAATCCAGTCTGCTTTTGATCGACACAGCGTTAGTGATCACCTGTCCACTGCAAAGTAGCTGTATTAATTTAAATTGCCAGAGCAAGACACGTGGATGTCCTTCGTTACTGTAATTAGACGCCTAAAAGCCGAACACTGTACCTTTTAAAAACACCGTCAATAGCTCTTGATTTCCCTCAGGAACTTTAATGAGTTTATTGGCTTGTGCTGTTGTGCATCCATATCTGTGCAGCGTGTCTTTGATTATGTGTTCCCGAGCAGAGAAATGAGAAGGATGAGCAGGTTAGCAGCACTCATTACGCACTGCTTCGTCCTCCCCGTGCTATTCATGTCCTATTGACGCCACCGAGATGAGGCTGGATTTGTGCAGGTTTCATGAGCAGAAACTAATAATACTGGATACTGACAATACCTTTAAAAGGTACTTGTTGGAGGTATAACCGTGTTCTAGGGTACATAGGTTACTTTAATTAAGAGTGCAAACCTAAACTTTACCCTGCAAACTACCTATGATGTTTGATTGATGATCCATTTGGAAAATTTTTGCAAAGTAATTTTATAGCAGAAAATGCATCCGTCCACTCATTATCTATACACAGCTTAATCCTTACTAGGGTCACAGGGGGCTGGAGTCTATCCCAGCTGCCTCAGGGCTACACTTAGAGACAGACAACCAAGCACAGTCCCATTCACACCTACGGACAATTTAGAATCACCAATTACCTCCAATAACCTCAATATGTTTCTGGACTGGGCTGCAAGGTGACTCCATGGTTAGCACCGTAGCCTCGTAGGTAGAAGATCCCCGGTTTGCATCCCGGTGAAGACGCTTGGGATCTTTCTACATCGAGTTTGCATGCCATGCAGCAAGGGTTCTCTTCAGGTTCTCCGGCTTCCTCCCACACAGTCCAAAAACATGTTGAGGTTAATTGGTGATTCTAAATTGTTCATAGGTGTGAATGTGAGTGTGCTTGACTGTCTGTCTCTCAGTGTAGCCCTGTGATAGACTGGTGACCTGTCCAGGATTAAGCAGAGTATTGATAATGGATGTTTTTGGACTGTGGGAGGAAGCCGGAGAACCTGGAGAGAACCCACGGTGCATGGGGAGAATACAAATACAAACTCCACGCAGAAAGGTCCTAATCGAGACGTGAACCGGGGATCTTCTACCACCGAGCCAACTTGAATCAATCCACTCAATTTCGATCCAACACTGTGAGGCCGTGACATCTCGTTGTTCTATCCTAATGGCAACGGTCTCTTCCAGGATGACCGTGTCCCCGTCCATGGGGCACAAGGAGTCACTGAAGGCTTCGATGAGCATGAAAACGATATGAATCATCTGCTGTTCACGATCACCAGATCTCAACTAAATTGAACACTTGGGAGATGTTGGGATTCGACAATACTCTCCTACACCATCATTAAAACGCCGAATGAAGGAACAGCACTTCGTGGTCCAACACCATCCAACACTTTGTTGGTTATTCCTCCAATTGTCAGCTGTCTGTATAAATATCTAGCGTTTCTGTTATCTGATGCATGTAAAGCTGGGTAATGCTGAATTATACTCAGCACCCATCCTCCCAATGCACAGAAGAGCTTCAACAGAACAGAATATAGTTCATGTTTTACTCATCCGACAACCAAAACATACAAAGTTATAGTTTTACAGTTAGTTACATGCTGACTCCATGATGACTTGAATTATTCAAATCACTTGTTCGATGGGGCAGTGATTTTGTGGAGTCACCATGGCAACCTCATGGGGATGTCAAAAATATAACAGAAAACAGCCAGCAAGTGCAGCCCTGCAGAGGTTTTCTGGAGCTATAGCTTTGTCAGGTTTAACTCACCTGGATAAATTCAGTGTAAAATTTCAAAGGGAAGCTTTTAATGTTAATTAATTTTATTGCACGAAACATGCAGTCCAACTTAGAGCAAGTCAAACATAACCTGTATACTTTATTTTAAGGTTTAAAATCTTTGCTGCACTTTTGAACTTGTTAAATAGTTTGTGTATTGGCTATCAGTTAGATTTTCCATATACAAAATGAATAAATAAAAATTTAATTAAGATTTCAAATCTTGTGTATGACTAATTGCCTGCCTTTCTCTTCTGATATGCATTCTATATTTTCACATTTAAACTGATAAGCATTACACAGACCAAGACGTCTGATAACACAGTGACTTTTAAAGTAATAAAACACTTTCCCTGCATAGATAAACGCAGTACAAAGCAGAATGTGTTGCTGTACAAGCAAATGTCTGCAATATAGTGTTTCTACTTCTTTTCTCTGTAGAAAAAAAAGTTTCCAAGACTGGTCATTAAAAGAAAAAGAAAAAAAAAATCTCGTAACTGTGTCACAGATAATATGTAGCACAACCTCACTTCACCCCACGTCAAACCTGATGATGAAGCTTTCCTGAGTGTTTATTTCAGGAGCTTCTGACATTATCTGTTGCGTATTAGGTAACGCGGACAAGCTAACGACATGTTCCTGTTAAGTTTGGTATGATTAACCGAGTCTGCAAGGTCTCCCCTTGACATTTTCAGCGAGAGGAGAAAAGAAAGAGAGGGTGTGTAGTGCAGCTGCTTTTCTGCGACAACAATGTGTGTAGGTTGCTCTCAATGGAAATCAATCAATAACACTGTATTACATAGTCAGAATGAAGATAAAAGACAAGGCATTTCGTGGAATACATCAGCACTAGAGATGGAAAACTGCTTTCTGGAATAATAGACGGGTAAACATGATGATGTAGTACAAAAATAAGCATGGCCACTAATAAATGTACTTTTTTTATTTTTTTAATTGCCAAAACATCCCTGATAGAAAATATTGAGAAACTGGTGGTTTTTCCTACAACATGGAGCAGCCGTGACAGCTTGATTTATGCGTATATATATATACACACCAGCTTATAATGACGCATTTCAGCAAACAAGCAAGTACTGTGCCAGCGGCAAAACAGCTTCACTGTACAAACGCAACAGAAGCCATTAAAAGAAAGCTGTAATCCAGGAGGCAGTCCTTAAACATGCAAAATATATTCATTGTGGGCGCTGCCAGACTGCAGGGGTCAAAGAGGACACGAGGAACCAAAGTTTAACATGATTCTTGAATAAAACTTTTACTAGTTCCCCCGTCGTTTTCCAGAGACTCGCCGAAAACACCGTAGGAGACCTGAAATTGCCTCGAATCCTCGCGTACCTGCAATTTTTCAAAACCACCACTTAAGCACCATATGTGGGGCGCAGTGTCTGAGACAGAAATAGATCCAAAGGAAGTGAACGCAGTCACACAGTGGAAAAAGCTAATTTGTCATCACAAAGGTTTAGCTTCAGTGGCTACTACTGTAGTTTCAAAAGCTATTTTTTTCCACCATTGTCTAACCACCAACCAAATAAACCTTTTAAAGGCCTGTTTAACAAGACATACTTAAAAAAAAGAAGAAAAAAAAAGACAATCTCAGAATAGCAAGACTGAGTGGAAACCAAACCTGCAACACTGTACTTTCCAGGATCATCACACTGTCTCGCTCGCCGCGTGTTTGTTTCTGGTCTGGTGATGTAACCGTAGCGTACAGATTTCACCCAGAAGGATCCGTAATCAACCAAGAATACACAAAGGGATTGAAAAGTAAACAAATCCGTAAAGCTGTACATCATCATCATCAGCTGTTTTTTGTGAATTCTTTCCACTATCACAGTATAACAGAAGACACAATCCTCCCGTGTGTATGGTAATGACTACCAATCTGTACGCCACTGGCCACAGGTGGCTGGCAGGCCTCGCTGCCTACGATTTTATTATTTGGTGTCAGCTGGAATGCACTGAAGCATTCTTGTCGTCCTGGAACGAAGGCATGGAGATGCTTCCTTCTGGGAATGAAGCACTCTGTCAGTGGATCGCTCGGTTTTTAATCAAAAAAAGATGGCAGTTCTGTGCGCATGAATGCCTGTTGCTGAAGTTGATTTTGTGTTTACCGAGAGACAATTTCCATAACCTGAATCCACACAGGATTAACTGTAGGGCAGCAATGAACCCACTGGGACGCTTCTGAACAGACTGACCCTTGTCTAATGGTTTGCATAAAGCCAGAGTTTCCCTTGAGGTGTAGGACGTTTGTCAAATGGAAAAATTTCTCTTTGACAATATAAGGACTATGATGAACAGATCAGTGAAGCGATATTTTTTTCAGTGTGAAATAGAAGCAAAGCAGCTGCTCACAAGTGCACGAGGTTGTCGCCTGTTGCTTCTACCAAGAGGTGACTGCCGTTGTGCAATCTCTGTGTGCTCGTACATTCGCTCCCACAGTCACGTTCAGCTGAAGGTTTGCAGCGTAACTGCGTTGGTAGATGTTTGTTACTGAAACTGAGACGATTACTGAAAGTCTTTGCTTAATCATTCCCAGCCTGTGGGCCCCTGTACTGGAACCAGCGTATATCTGTTATTAAAACGTGACCAGCCTTTTTTTAGAAGGCTGATGAGCGTAGCACGTTCAATGACGAGGCCATTTAGTGCTGCTGCGGAACGGATGTATCATTGTTGTGGTCGCTTCTGCTGCATCAAATTTAGAAAAACTAAGGTAACCTGATAGCTGAGTGGTTAGGGGTGGACATCACATAGTTCCAAATGCCATCAGTGGTAAGTGGTAGATGTCATCAAAAAAAGCAAAACAAAACTTGTTTCCGTTAACTGCTTTGGACCAAAGAACACTAGGTTACCTTGTGATGTCAGAAGGTGGTGGTATAGGCTACAATATGCACGACTATAATAAACACAGTAGAAGAAGTCAGAAATAAAACCTGTTTGCTGACATCTATGAGAGCTAAACAGAGAGAAGTCTTTGGGAAATGTTTTCAATTATCCATCCATTCATCCATTCATGCATCCATCATCTATACACCGCTTAATCCTCACTAGGGTCATGGGGGGCTGGAGTCTATCCCAGCTGACTCAGGGTGAAGGCAGGGGACACCCTGGACAGGTCACCAGTCTATCACAGGGCTCCACTTAGAGACAGACAACCAAGCACACTCACATTCACACCTACAGACAATTTAGAATCACCAATTAACCTCAACATGTTTTTGGATTGTGTGGGAGGAAGCCGGAGAACCTGGAGAGAACCCACACTGCACGGGGAGAACATGCAAACTCCACACAGAAAGATCCCGAGTGTCCTCACCGGGACGCAAACCGGTGACCTTCTTGCTGCGAGGCAACGATGCTAACCACCGTTCCACCTTGCAGCCCTTGAATTCAATCAGGCAGGTTGAAATTTTTACTTCCATGCCAGCTGATATTGCTCAGGTTTCATGCTGCCCACAGACTAAGACAATGATAGAAACACCTGATTAGTCATGAGGATTAAATGTTTTCTACGTCAGAACTCATTCAAAAAATTTCCATTTGCTAACATGCGCATGAACTATTGTCTTTTTAAAAGTCAAAAACCACCTCAAATTAATATAAAAGGCTCTTTTTCCCCCTGAGATTTTGCCTTTACCAATTGCTTTTTTTTAATACTAAAATAAATGCGCAAAATTATTCCAAGTGTCTTGTATCCATAGAGCCTCATTCATTTTGGCCTTACAATTGTTAAGCTGTTACTGATTGAATGTATAGATGTTCTTTTAGGTGGAAATGTAAAAAAATAATGATAAAAAATAGCCTGGAGATTGCCTTCCTTAGTCCTGTATCTATTCTCAAAAAACTCAAACAGCACCAGAACCAGGTAGGAGAAAGGACAAGCAGCCACTCAGGATTTATTTGCCATCTCTATTGGCACAGCAGACCACTGGTGCAGTTCAGTTTAGCCATAGGTTCAGTGCAACCTCTTAAGAGATAAGCATAAAATCAGCTTTAAGACTCACTGGATAACTTAAAGCAGCTATCGCAGCTCCTATTCCCTTAATTTGCAAATTACACTGCGCAGACAGCATTAAACTGCATTTGTGTCGTTCTTTTCTAGCAACAGAATATCAGCTTTTTCTAATTGTGTGTGTTTTTGATTCAAAATGAGTTTTACTCTGTGATGTGGCCCACCTGGTGTTCATTAGAAACGGACTGTATCGCTGCCATGCAACACTCTATTTATCCCTGAGGGAGCCATTTGATGATTTGCAGATATGTGGAAATTGGTCCTGTTCCCTTTCCTTACAGTAATTCTTGTTTGAAATTAGAAGTTGTGAAGTTTAGAAACTGCCTCACACGAAGCACTTAGAAAAACCTGCCAAGAAGTGAGAGCACTCGTAGGAGAAGTAGGATAGTTTTTTCCAAGTACAAAAAAAAATATTTTGATCTAAAACACGGGGACAGAAAATTACACATGACATACATGCTCATCATGGAATGTCTGAATATGAAAAACACCAAACATAATTTTATATGAACTCGCCATAATGTGTGTGCAGTCGTCCTCAAATTTATTCCATTAAAGAAAAGGGAAAAAATCACAACAGTCACTTAAATAACTAGAAACTGAAAAAAGTAATAATAAATAAAAATTTGCAAAATTATAATTTAGTGAAATAAGCATTGCTTTTTAATTGTGGTTGAAAGAATAATTAAAAATAAAATAAAATAGAATAAAATAAAATAAACTGTCCTGGACAAATTAGAGGACTTTGCTGATGAGCAGTGGGCCAAAACACCTGTCAACAGGTGCAGAAGTCTGATTAAGAGTTACAGAAAACACTTGATTGCAGTGATTGGCTCAAAGGGTTGTTCCACAAAATATTAGTTTACGGGTCCCATCAGCTTGTTTGCTTTTTATATATATATATTTCTGTTGACCCACAATTCAAAAGCAACGTCATGATTTTCATAAAATTTTTATTTATTATTACTTTCGTCAATTTCACCTTATTTCAGTGACAGCTGTTTTTTCCTTCTTAAAGGGAGGGTATGAATACATTTGAGGATGACTGTATTTTTGCATCCTTGGTAAGCAAAACCAATCGTCCCGGCAACACGTTGCACTGTAACTGTCCTGTCCCGATCCACTCATCCTCAACCTTTCTGTGCGTCTTCATTTGCACCCAACCCAATCAAGTTTACAATCCAGTTTTATATGGCAGGCAGTAAATGTACCATTAAAGGAATAATGATCTGCAATCCCAGGATGTGGTCTAGAGCCAACAGAGAACAGCTGTTGACGTGTCAGCCTGTAATCCTGCATGACAGCAACACTCCCCGATGCCCCCTCATCCCATCTCACCTCCACACACACACCAGTCTGGGTGATAAGACAGACGAAGCAACTCATTCGTATGTCAGACAGTGACCTGCCTCAACAGATCCACAACTGCTCCCACTGGGTCTCACCACCCAAAGGTTCTCCGGCCTCTCCCTTGAGTTTCTGGCTCTTACAAACACGTAAACGTCTCATGGAAATACTGTACTTCCCAACGTGTTGTTAGTTGGTTAATCACAAACCAAATACGGCTATAAAGTATTTCAAATATTGTTGTGGGTTTGTTTTGGAGTCAGCAGTTTAACCATAAAGTATTTGTTAATGCAGCCGAAAGCTCCTACAGTGTGTTTTTCCATTCTTGCCGCCATCCACAAACACAGAGCTTGAGCCAATAATGGCTTTTAAGTATATCTTTCGAAGATCCTTCGAGGAAATGTATGAGTGCATTAAACTGTTTTGAAAGAGAAGTTTAGCAGATCTGGAAAAATGTTGATCAAGAGTTTGCACTGTGTAAATTTAAAAATGCTTTAGCTCCACCAATAGTTGCTTTGATGTAGCTCCTAGTACATAGCAGTAAAGCATGTGGATGAGTAAATGCTGAAAAGTAGAAAAAATAACAAGTGGTAGAGAGATCACGTTTTCCATTCGGAGGTAACAATCACAAGTCCACATGTTTCCTATTTAGTCTCAGCCCCATTTTCACTTTTCTATTAATATAACTTTATATATATTAAAGACCACCTCCAGTGATTATGAAGTTTTTTACTTCGTTAACATTCCTATATGGTGATTTATGTTCTGGAAGACACATCATGAGTGAAATGAGCAACACAATGGCCGGACATTTCCTCCTTGAAACTCCATCCATCCATTATCTATGCAACCAAGCACACTCACATTCACACCTACAGACAATTTAGAATCACCAATTAACCTCAGCATGTTTTTGGACTGTGGGAGGAAGCCAGAGAACCCGGAGAGAACCTACACTGCACGGGGAGAACATGCAAACTCCAAGCAGAAAGATCCCAGGTGTCCTAACCCAGATGCAAACCGGGGGTCTTCTAGATGCGAGGTAGCGGTGCTAACCACTGAGCCACCTTGCAGCTCCCCCTGAAAACACGGATTCAGACTTGTGGGATTTCACACACAACAAACCTAAAGAACCAGTCCAGTCAATTGGCAGGAAGAGACTTTCTGTGTCTTTTTGTTACGTCAGAATCAGTTTCTGGCTAAAGCATGTATGACTGAATTACACCAACATTATGTATTATTACTCCTCTCGAGCTCGGTAACTTAAGTTATCTTCCTTTCTGACATTTATGTAAGCCATGTCCCATTGTCTGTCATTGTTTTCAGATACCGCTGTCTCAAAAAAAAACTGCACTGGGAGGGCCTTGAAAAACACCAACTCACATTTCCTGCCCAGACCTCTTGTGTCCTGCTATTTCAAACATGGCTGTCAGTGTTTCCTCCTCCGTGACAGTCTCTTATCTGACATTCTTGTCCAGTGAAAATTTGTCTCCAGGATATTGCTTGACAGGGAAGGCCATTATCTGTATTTATAGGTTGTTGTTTTTTTGTTTTTTTTTTACTCTATCGCTTTGTTAGTTGGCCCACCCTTATAGTACACATGCTGTATCAGGAAAAATAAGAAAACTAAAATCCTAAGGCCTGTGTGCATTTTGTTGATATGACTACAGTCATACTGATGCTGAGAGTTGAGAAGATCAACACCACTCTCATATCTGTGCTTTAAGGGTGAAGCTAAATTGGTTTAGGTGACTGTAAAGGGGGGGGGGGGAGTACTATGTCCAGAGAAGAAACAGTTCCAAGACCTAACCCCCGTAACAACCACAACTTACAGATTAAACAGGTGAGGTATAAAGTGGTATCAGGGGGAGTTTCAGATGTGCTGGCAAAGTTTTAAAGAGAAACTCTTTTGAAAATGACACTTTTCTACCTTGCTAACATGTCCACATGGGGCTCTTTTTGTAATGTACCAGAAGAGCATTTCTACCTTGAAACTGCGGTGTAGGAGGCAATCCTTTCAGCTTGCAGGGTGAGGCACACGTATGGCAAGATTACTGTAATATTTCAACTTGTCGTTGTGTTGCGTAGAGCAGTTTCACAACGTTTCAGCATAATCGTGGGTGAGATGGTGAGATGCTCGACCTGCAATGAGTGGGAAGAGACTGGGACTATGACTAGGAAGTAGTGCAGAGGTACATCTAATCCATTTTTAAGGCAGGAAATTGCTATTTTCATTGCTAAAAGAACATCGTGAATGTGTGACTTTGACACACAGAGATGAGATTTTAGAGGCAGAATCAACAACCAGAGAGAGACTTTGACTCAGCTTGAGTAACTTTAAAACGGTATTAAATCGTGGTTAAATTATCATTAAAATTTGTTCATTCTGAAAACACGCTGACAATCACGTCTCGGTTGTTATTATTGTAATTATTACTAGTGGTAGCAGCAGTGCATTTTACTCGAGCTCTGCTTTCTTTGTCTGCCTCCTGCATTAACTTGCAGAGACTTGGCTGACACATAAATCCTCGGGGGAGATCCAGCTTGCAGATGTATGACTCACAGCCAGGATGGAAACTGCTGCAAGCCCTCCTTCAGCTCATCATTCTTAGTGATGGAAGACAAACTCTATACAAATGAGCTCGTTTCTGCCAAAAAAATATTCCTGTCTCTGCAAATGAGGTTTTTGTATTAGCGGGTTGAGATCTTTCCTGAACGTATCTCATCTTATGTAACGATTCTTTGCATTGGGATGCGTATAGACTGTGATGCATGCTTTTGGTTTCATTTCTACACGCTGGGCAAAAGACATAGCTCTTTTTGAGATCTGTTATTTGTGTTTCTCTTTGGTGCAGCTGAGATTTCACAGAGCACTGCAAAAAGAAAAAGAAAAAAAGCTATTAAACAGACACAGCTGCATGTTTTCCTCCGTATGTTGGTTGATTTGACATCCGTTTCTCTAAACCATGTTCAACACACCTCCACGAGTTCCTACAGTATATACAATAAACTACAAATTAGTACTATGTCTACATATTTTCCCAGTTGCCCATCAACACACACACACAATCTGTTTCTCTACAAGCACATAAAGCACATGTTGCATTAACAACACAAAAACTACAGCCAACAAGTCAAGAAATGGAAAGAAATAAAAGCCCAAAGACTGTGTAGCATCAGATTGTTGCATAACCAAACAACTGTGACAGAGAAACGGAAAATGGATAAATCATCCGGCTGTGACAAACACCTGCAGATGCAGCTCAGTACACTTAATCCACGTGTAAACCTTGTATTGATTGGTGCATGTAGGCTATGTTTGCATGTGTGCCAGGGAGCTGTGAGTGAGTGTGTGTTTGTGCGTCCTATGTATGGTTCAGTAAATAAACGGGATTAAAATTTGTGTCATAAAAATTAAACAAAATCAAACAAACGCAGACAAATGAGAGTGGATAAAAATACACCGAAAGCAAAAAGGGATGAGGTCAAAAGAAGAATTTTCAGTCGAATTACGTAAGAAGGCTACATGTCATTATGACATTTTTGCCTTCCTGGTTGGTATTTCCCATTTCTTTACAGTTTTGGTGCTAAATTTATCTGTTTCAGTTCACAGTTGTTTAAACATAAGCTTGTTCCTTAACAACAAAAAACAAACATTCAGTGGAGGGAAGTGAGCACAGCTGAGTTTAGGGCTGTTGTTCAGTCTGATCTGTGCATATGGTGATATCCTAGATGGTCTCAAGCCTCTCTCATCATCATCATACACCGCTTAGCCACAACATCACAACCACTGACAGGTGAAGTGAAACCGAGCAACTGATGACTAGTAATGTTTTGCTGTGAAACCTCAGATTCTGGCATTCGTCTGGATGTTACCTTGACAGGCAGGTGGTTTTAATGTTGTGGTCGAAGGAAGTATATAGGTAAAATGATCTTATGCAGGGGGCTGCAAGGTGGAGCAGTGGTTAGCGCTGTTGCCTTGTAGCAAGAAGGTCGCCGGTTTGCGTCCTGGTGAGGACACCCGGGATCTTTCTGCGCGGAGTTTGCATGTTCTCCCCGTGCAGCGTGGGTTCTCTCCGGGTTCTCCGGCTTCCTCCCAAAAACATGTTGAGGTTAATTGGTGATTCTAAATTGTCCATGAGTGTGCTTGGTTGTCTGTCTCTAAGTGTAGCCCTGTGATAGACTGGTTACCTGTCCAGGGTGTCCCCTACCTTCACTCTAAGTCGGCTGGGATAGACTCCAGCCCCCCATGACCCTAGTGAGGATTAAGCGGTGTACAGATAATGGATGAATGGATCTTATGCAGTGTCAAAAGGGTTATAAGTAACCCTCATATATATATATTTTTAGCATCCCTTAGCTGTTTTGTTTTTGTGGCCTGCAGCTTTTTTTTTTTTGTTTATTTGGTCTCAACAATGTCATTATGGAAATCACACATTGTTGTTCTAATCCTGTGCTTTTCCAGCTGTGACATGTCAAACCGTCCTACATGGCAAACACCAATAACTGCCTAAAAGAGTGATATTATTCAGGTTTTATTTTCTCTCTGTGTCATGGTAAGACTGTTCTCTGCCCACTTAGATCTGGGAACATGGTGACATTACTGCAATAACCCAACATCACAGGAAAACTGTGGGCATACGCCACTACAACCAGTATGCTGAGTCAATGATGAAGTAAAAAGTTAGTTTAAGAATTGAAAAAAAGCCAATTTTCTTTTGAAACTTGTAGCGCTGTTGTGTTTCTTACTCTGTCTGGCTGAGATTTTTCCTCAAATCAAACTCAGTGTTTGAAGCCCAAACTAGAAAAACCAGGTTACAATGTGATCAAATCAGCCAAAGTAAAAGGAAATTAAATGAGGGAACGCTAAAATGTTTCATACTGTGATTTCATTCTGCATTGAACTAGCAGCTGATCAAATAACAGGTGTTCAAACCGGCCTCTCCAAACTGATTATGTCTTCTCAGAGAAGTTAGCAGATGATCAGCTGATCCAAGTGGGTTTAGCAACTCTATGTTAAGCCTGAATGTACACTTTGATCTCCGTTTAAAGGCAGCTTCTTTTTTTTCTATGTTTTTACACTGGACTATTAAAAACCATAATAACAGCTTAAAATCTGTGTTCAAGGTTCCATGTCAGCACTTTCCACTCCTGTTTGGTGATAAATTAAATGAAATACACTTCGGCGCTGGAAAAATGATCGAAAATCGCTGTTTTTGTGCCCTCAAAGCAACTATTCCAGACCACCCAAATCCGTTCGCCTCAAGCTTTCCTTGATTCTACCCCAGCGTCTCTGCATGTTCCAAGTCGTGGCCTTAAGATAATCCAAGGCCACATGGCCGCAGAGAATAGATGAGCGGTTTGACTTTATCTGGCGAGGTTAAGAACGATCTGGCCGTATTGTAAAGTGGGAAACAAAGCCGGGTCACATTGTGCAGCAGTAAATGCGTTCAGAGGTGATCGATTATTATCTCACTTTACTACTGAATGGAAATGTAATCGTTGGCTTGATCCAAACTTACCCGCATGTGTTTCCTCTGTTTTCTAGCGGCCAATCAGGAGAGTCTTTCCGCAGCTTCAAACTTTTGCCTTGAATGTGGTGACCGGGATAAAAAAAAAAAGAGATAGATTAAATGTGAGTGTTTTACAGTCGTTCCTGTCTCCTCTCATTTCCATATTCCCTGATTACAGAGTTGGAGCTGCAAGACATCAGTGTCACATCAGACATAAACATTTTTTTTTTTCTGCTGTCTGGCACACACGCCGGCCTTTACTTTACTCTTAAAAACACTTCCAGGAAATTATTAGGGGCCTGAGCTGCCAAAGGGTTTGTGACATTATTAACGGCGCCCATTGTAAATGTGAAAAATGTGGGTATTTACGGCCGTTGCCACGGGCTGACTCAGGTGATAAGGTGCTGAGGATGTTGTTTCCAGTAATGTATGACATCAGCTAAGCGAGAAGAAAATGACGCATTTATCATTTTCTGTGCTTTGGGGCTTCTAGATATGCAAGTGTGATAGCAATCAGCTCCAACCGAGTTCATAGTCACATGCAATGATGTGTGTGTGTGTGTGTGTGTGTTATCTTTTCACAGTCATGGATCATCCTTCCTGTGATTACGCCTGTCATTTTTTCTTCTTTTTTTTCATCCCTAATGAGCTCCCAAGGCAACATTTTTCTACATAAAAAAGGAAACTGTGCCTCTTATAAAACATGCTCACGAGGAGTCAGTGAAAGATGCTTCATGTGAAAGTTTAACAAGAGTCATTCGCAGAAACACAGCAACTCCATTATTATGACTCTGTGTGTGTTCTCCCTGAATGGCGGTTTGCACAGAAATCGCTGCCCTCCCGGAGCACTCCGCGTTGTTGGGCATACCTCGTGTCGACTGCATAACGACACCCGGTGACGACACACGTGAACAAGCCCATGAGTCAAATGAGAATTAGGAGCGCTGAACAAGGCAGGACGCGCCGTGTTGACATCACGAGCTTTGATTCACTTCCGCTGTTTCACTTCCCCGCTTCGAGTGACACACTTACTCACTAATGCCAGTTCACCACAGAGTCAGACAGCTCATTAACGCAAATCAAGACACACAATCAACAGCGTGAAGTGCAGGCGGAGGAAACAAGTGCTGTAGATTGGGTTTGCGTAACTGCTACCGAGAGTCTGGAAACTCCACAGAGATGTCTGGAACACTTCAGATAGGAAAAAGAAATTCCAAGAAATTAAGCTTTGTTATTCACTTTGACCACAAAATATAAAAAAAATGGTTTGATGAGCTTTCAAACATGAGCAGCAAGCGTATGCATGCTGTTTTCTAAAGTGTTGCCACCAGTGTTGCGGCTATCAGTAAGAAAAACACAGCAGAACGTTAAGATAAAATACCCGGGACTCACATCCAACTGGTCGAATTCCAAAATGCTGAAACAAATCCAGCAGCCCAGTGTTCCTGTGATTTGGTTACCTGAATCTACATGGGTTAAACCAAAGTTCTTTCAGTCATGTGTCCTGTGATCTCCTTTGAGAAACAAAAGTAGAAACCACGAGAAGGAAATGCATGTTTTACACTTATGGTCTCATGGTTACACCGACCTATCACTGACCCAATAATAATCCACCAATAAGCCTGAACACTCCACAGGAGTAACTAATAAAGTGAATGATGGCTTAATTTCATTCAGCTGCTTCACTGCCAGGCTGCCGCTATTGTTCATGCTGGCTCACTGTCGTGGCTTAGTGGAACACTTTAATTGAATAGAGCCACTGTAAATGTTAGCGGTAACGCCCGGGCATTTCCCAGCAATGAACGGTCAAAACGCCTGCAGTGGAAAAGGCCTGTAGACGGAGAACTTATTACTTATGTTTCATTTTAATCTACACTCCCACTGAGCATCGTATTAGGGAAAACATCCTACGACTAGGAAGGCCCCTTTGCTCTCAGACAGCCTCTGTTCTTGGTGTCACGAATTCCACAAGATGTTGGAAACGTTCCCTTGATATCCTGCTCAGTGTTGACGTGATTGCACTGCAGCATTTCTCCGCATTAGACATCTGCTAATCATTCATGCTGTGAATCTCCCATCCTATTCCATCTCAGGGGAGTTTTTCTAGATTCAGGTCTGGTGATTACGGTGTTAAGGGGCCCCAGGTTTTCCAAGAAAGCATTCCTCAGCAATTTCAGAAATGCACATCTGATACCAACAGTCAAAGTCACATGAAATCATTTCTTTTGGTTCTTTTTTTTTCCATTCTGATGTTTAATCCTGATCTGTATCTGCATGACTGTATGCAGAACCCTGCTGCTATATAATTGGCTGACTGCAGGACCAAACAGTTGTATAGGTGCTCCTGCTGAATGTATTTATTGCAGTTGAAAAACATCCCACATTAGCTTTCCTACTAAAGTCTCCCTCTCATTTAGGATGGCCACCGTCCACCACTGGCTCAAGGGTGGGGTGGCGCACCAGTTGAGGTAAATCACATTTAACATGTTGTTTAAATAGAGTATTAAGATTCATACTTAAAGTTTGAAGTGCTTTATGAACAATGTAATTTTTTTAGAAGATATATAGATAATGTTTAAATGATTAACTTCAAAATAAATTGTACTAAGTATCGATGTTATATTGAACTATTTTCTCTTTATATTAATGAAGTGCTGATTGATGATACGAGGTGTGTCAGAAAAGTTTCAGGACTGGTGTCACAAAAGATATATTTCAAATCCAAACTACAACTTTTCCCCTTCCAAGTAATCCTCCAGGAGTCTAATGCACGTTCCCAGCTACTACTCCCAGCCGCCATTCACTCCTGGAAGGATTCTTCTGGGATTCTCCACAGCTCTGTCATCACAGCCATCTTGATGTTGTCCATGTCTTCAAATCAGGTCCCCCTGATGAGCCCCTTGAGCTTGGGGAAGAGGAAAAAAAATCCCATGGATGAGTAGGGAGGTTGCTCCAGCACGGTGATGTTCTTCTCAGCCAGGAACTGTTGGATGCTCAGGACATTGTGAACAGGCGCGTTGTCATGGTGAAGCAGCCACGACTTGTCCTGCCACAACTCTGGCGTCTTCTGAACTGAACAGAACGAAGCAAATGCCACAGGATCACTTTGTAGACGTGCTGGTTGATCATCTGAACTGATGCTGTCTTGATGATCTGTCGCCACACTGTGAACAATTTCTGGAGAATTCAAGAAATTCCGACCTCGGGCTACAACTACAACAACTACAGCTCTGTTAGTGACGAATCATAAATATGTGGACGATGAAGAATGCTCTCCTTCAGTCTTTCTTTAGAACAACAGTTATTTTAAGCACCACGTCTTTTCGGCGCATTTGCACAGTCAACGCGATTAGAGTACGGACTTTCTGCACAGTCCGCATGCAGACATCTGATAAAGAACCGTGGTGGGCCCTCATGAACTTAGATGGATGATAACATTTTCTTTGTGCATGCCCTTGAATACAAAGACAGAAATGGAAAGCATGAATTAGCCTTTAAATTTATCGCTCACCCTGCCAGCTTCTGTCAATCAAACCCTGACCTCTTCAGCAGCTACAACAAAAAAAAAATATTAGTTTTACCTCCTTTTAACGCCAAACTATTAATAAAATCAGAAAAGGAAAAGACAGAAGTGAACTCTCGTCTCTTTAGTTTTCACTAAAGTACAAGAATATTAGGAGAGATTACAAATACTGTTGTATGTCTGAAGTGGCCTTAATTTTTATCAAGAGATAGCTGATGACATTTGAGGAACGTAATGGCTTCGTAATTAGGATGTAAAATAAAACTGAGCAAAAGCTAAAACATCTTGTATTCTTCTAAAGTAGCAGGTTTATTTACCAAGACTGCGCCTGCAGGACTTTATTGGCCAGTAATCTGATGAAGTCAGTGGGTTTTCGGTTGATTACAATCCTATTAGTGGAGTGCATTATGCTTAGTGTTACTGTACTTATCGCGTTCATCATTTAAAGTGTTTTGTTGTGGAACACCTGCCTTTTCTCTTCTTTGCCTCCGAGGCTTCACTTAAATCTGTGTTGCTGCCTGGTTTAGTCCCAGCCATCCCTGCCAGGGTCGTGTCAAAACAGCTCAGGGAGACGAGAAGCTTAAAGGAAAAACTGAAAACATTTGCATGTCGGAGACTTAGCAATTATGAAATGCAATATTTCTATCGAACAGTAGCTGGAATACTTTAAATCTGTAAAAGGTCAAAATCCAAAACCCTCTCTTCCAAGCAGGGTTTAAGCAGCATCAGTATAAAACCACGTGCGAATAACGACCGGATCCATCACTGAACCTTGTGAAACATAATGAACTGCAAAAATGGAAACATCCATCATGCCTCGGATGGTTTCAGACGGACGCGTGAACTAAATTGCAGCCAAGAAAGGCATCTCCTAACCGACGCTTCATGTTTTCTCCTCCATCTGGCTGACCGCTCAGCCTCAACAGGTCAACATAAACTGATGCATGGTGCTGATTAAATGCAGTTTCATTATGTTGAAACCATCTGGAATGCTGTCACCTCCAAACCTTCTCCTGAGAAGAAATTGGTGTCACTGACCTTCTGAGGCAACAGAAGTAGCTGTATGGCGCCTTAAAATAACTCAGAGGGGGGGAGATAACGAGACAGCGTATCGGTTTTAAAGTCCTGCTTATGTAATGTAATTGATGGTTTGATGATATTAGCTGAGGAGTCTGAAGGAACCAGCAGTTAAGTGTGCGAATAGTTTGACTAAGAAGGGGGAACCTGCCAATCCTTGACAACAAAATTGTATTGCGCTGTACATTATCGCCTTTTACAGCTCCGCTACCAGTCGGGATAACAGCAAGACAATAACACACTTGAGCTTTCAGAGGATTTCAAGAGGTTTTCTACCCAGCATGGGTCGTGAAGTCTGTACTATTTACCATCTTATGCAACACCAAGACATCCAACCTACAGAATGCAAGCAAATAACAAGATTTCTTAAACCTTGAATGTCCTCCATGTCCAACATTTCACCATAACACCTAAATACACAGCAGCTTATCTATTCATATACAGGCCAGCTATATATAAAGTTGACCTATTCTGATTAGACCGCTGGGATGAGACAGACTCTCGAATTTTGCGTCATTCCACTCCCTTCCTGTGTCTGTTACCGTTTTTAAAGTCCCCGTTCACCAGCGGCAACGATGATGATGTCCGTCCAAACTACCGAGCTACATGCTAATGATGGAAAACTGCACACGAGGACGGTAACGTACCAAGTGAAAATGTTCCACAATAAAGGTGAGCTCAGCGCTGTTACGGCCCCCTCGGCTCCTTCAAGTCGTATTTGGAAAATTGTACCTGAGGTGTAAAACAATCTGGAAACGTGAAAGATGCTCAATTAATAGTTCTTTCATTTGTGCATCACATGCTGTGCAGGCTTCGGCTAATGCTGTGAAAATAAGACACCCGCTTAATGAAGTACGTGCAGCAGGGAAGACAACAAGTAAACAGAGATAAAAGCCCCACCACGACAGCCAGGATTGAGGAGTCCACTGAGTCAGCGAGGGCAGCTGGGGAGATGTGATGTTTCTTTTGTAAACCTGCCAAGAGTTGAAAGGATAGGCTGATCGGAGAATTAAGGATTAATCAAGGCTTAAGCCCCTCGACTGCAGCACAAATAGACGGGAGACAAGAGGGGAAGCTCCGCCGAATCCAGCATGACGGCGTGTTGCGGGTGTTCTAAGCTCATGTGTTCCTGGTTTTCCAGTGGGGGAAAAAAACATTAAATTATAGCCAGCAGATGATGTATCGTAATGTTTTTACAGTTTGGTAAAGAAAATAGGGGGAAAAAAACACCTTAAAGAGGCTATGATGCAGATTTTAAAAAATCTTTGTAGCAATATTTGCCAAATCCACTATCTGCAACTAAAAGTAAAATATGTGCAAAACACATTAAAGTTTGGACATACTGCTGGGATCAAGATGAAAACATTGATACCACTTTCATGTCTGTCAGTTAAACATGAAGCTGGAATGAGCAGGCTGTTAGCTTTAGCTTAGCATAAAGACTGAACACATGAGGTAACAGCTAGCTTGGGTCTGTCCAGAGCTTAAAATCACAATTAACTGCATTTTTAGAATTATTCAAGGTGTATTAATGTTCCTCTCTGTTCATTTATTAAGCCAGAAAATACTAATCTCTGTGTTACGTTGCATATTTAGAAGCTTCTCCCATTGAAATAACTTATCACCACAAAAACAGTTTGTGGAACCATTGCTTCCACTAAAATACACTAAGCTATGACGTCAACATCATGCCTCCTCGCTCACTGCAGCTCGAGCACACCAGCTCACCTACAGCTCTGCTAAAACATTGTACACAGGCAGTGGAATAATTCTGCCTTACATTTGAGCTAATATAACGAAACCCCAAAAGTCTGAATCTGTGTTATTTGAACACTGCAGTATCAAAGATGAAATGCTCTGCTTTAGCATCGACTGCTTGTTTTGCTAATGTTATGCCATCCAGAAGAAAAACACCATGTTGACAAGGTAACAAACTTGATTTTTCACCAGAGGGAGGCTTTTAAAAACTTGCCAGCACATCTAAAGCTTTGCAACTTTATATCCCGTGTTTAATGTGTAAGTTGTGGTCGTATGGGGAGTTGTGTGCTGGAGCTGGTTCTTGGCTGGACACCGTTTTTTTTTCTCCCTGCTTCCAAACTTTAAAGTTACCTAAGCTAATTACCTCATGGCTCCGGTTTCATGGACAAGATTGTGGTATTGAGCACAAAAGCATTTCAATCATTCAGCATGTGTTCTCTATGAGGTCTGGGGAACTAACTGTCACAAGCAATATCCCGAAGACGAAGCTTTTACGGGACAAGAATGTCGGATAAGAGACTGTCACAGCGAAGGAAACGCTGACAGACATGTTGGAAATAGCAGGACACAAGAGATCTGGGCAGGAAATGTGAGTTGGTGTTTTTTCGAGGCTCACGTGACGGCCGAGGATGAAAACAATGACAGACGCCGGGATATGGTTTACACAAATGCCGGAGAGGAAGGAAACTTAAACAAAAGGATTTGGCAAAGTAACCAAGCTCAAGAGCGGGACCATTGTGCGGCATAAAAGATGAGATGTAGAAAGAAAATACGAGCGTGGGTTCACAACACAAAGAGGCGGTCGGCCGAGAGCGAGACGGGGAGGAAACACTTTTGGGAAAAAAAAGAAAGAAACTGTGTCTGTCAAAACAGATGGCAGCTGGTAAAGAAGATTAGGTGCTGTTACTACTGTCTCCGGCACCACGTCAGACTAATCAACCCCCCCAAACACAGACAAACACACACACACACACACACACACACACACACACGGCCGCTCGCAGACGTCCAACTGTTCCCTCTCTTTCCCCGACAACATCTAGGCCAGCACTCGACCCCTGTCACATTTTTTTCCTCTTTTCAGAAAACGAGACAGCTGGGGTCGAGACCAGTCTTGTTTTTCTGCGTCTCACTCGCTGCTCCTCAGAGTATGAAAACAAACTCATTTGTTAGTTTGTGTCAGAGCTAATAAACGCCGCATAGAACAAAATAGAGCTCTTTAATTTTTACAACTGGGGCCTGAGGTTCGTAGTGTTGGCCACTATTCCCATTAGTTACTATAATAACATTGTACCCGTGTGGGAGACCCGGTTGAACCGAGAATCTGTAATTTGTAACTTGGCATGTCGGATGTTGTTATTACCAACAGGAGCGATAGTTAAAGCCACAAAACTAAGACCCAAGTTCAAATAAACCTGAGTTTAACCCTGTTCAGGACTTTCATGTTGTCATACGAAGAAGGTCTTTTGGGGTCAACTGGACCCCAACAAAGAATATGTGCAAAATATGAGTTGGTATTCATTATAGACTTTTATGTTAAATACATTTTCTGATAAGTTGAAGTATTTTTGGTTCCAAATGCATGACAAATGTCCCTCTTTTTATATATATAAAAAACCAATACCTGTCACTTAAACAAGGGGTGTCCAATCCTGGTCCTTGAGGGCCACAGTCCTCCATGTTCTAGATGTTTCCCTCTTCCAACACACCTGATTCAAATGATCAGCTCATCATCAAGCTCTGCAGAAGCCTGATAACGATCCTTTGAATCAGGTGTGTTGGAAGAGGGAAGCATCCAAAACATGCAGGATCGTGGCCCTCGAGGACCAGGATTGCCCACCCCTGACCTAAACCAAATGGCCTGGGGTCCAAAAGACGCCAAAAGTCCTGAATAGGGTTAAGGTTAGCTTAAAGAAGTGTTTGGGAAATACACTTAGATGCTTTCTTTCCTGTAGAGAAATAAGAAGATCAACACCACTTGAATGTCTACAGGCTAAATTAGAAGCCAATCAGTCAGCTCGATCCAATTTTTTGAATAAAATCTGCCCACAAGCAACTCCTACAATCATGAATTTGCCTCATAAGTGTATATTTTCTGTAACAAAACCAACAACTTTTTACACATCAGACATGTGCTAGCAGACCACTTAGCCAGGCTAAATGTTTCCAGCCTTGATGCTAAGCTAATCTGATCACATGCTGGCTCTAGCTTCACATTTAGCAGACACGAGAGCGTCGTTGATCTTCTCATCTCTCTGCAAGAAGGCAAACAAGTGCATTTCCAAAAATCTCTCTGTTTTTTAGTGTTTAGTGTTTAGTGTTCTGGAGCTCGTCATGATCGATATGCACATCACAAGGAAAAACCCAAAGACAAGACGTGTTACTTCATCAGTTGGTTGGTTTATTTATCATTAGCAATGACACCAAATGTACTCTACTGTTTTCACTTGCTATCATAGGAGATGCATTTTGAATTGTAAACAGTGAAAATGATAAAATGCATTTCAGAAAACTCCTTACAAGCAGTGTATGACCTGGGAACAGAGCAGACTGGACCTGCTCCTGCACCTATTTCGTTTTTTTTGTTGTTTTTTTTTCCTCGTCTTTTTTTTTTTTTTTTAAACAATACATGTCATCTTATAGTTTTGAGTCTCTCATATTTACATAGATACAGCTGGGTCCCACATTCATCACCAGCAGAGACCTATTGGCTTTTTTGTTTTGTTTTTAATGTGTTATCACATAGTTTTCTTAAAGAATTATATTTACAACCATAACGCCCCCCCCTTGCCTCCCTTCCCCGGCTGCCTGCTGCCAAAGAGGAGTTGGAGGGGGGTAACACACAGTTAGAATCACTTGCTTAAAATTCATTAAACTACTTATGCTTCTTGAAAGTTTTTACGTTGTAAGTCAACCTTATAGCTCTAAGTATTTTTTTTTTCTCTTAACAAATAAAGTTAATACAGAGCTCAAGCTGTTCTGCCTTCCCCGTTAAAAATTCAACAAAAATTATCCAAATAAATGAACAAAATAATAATAAAATAAGAAAAAAAGAAAAACAAAAAGAAGAAAATATTGCACTTAAAAGTTCAGGACAGCATTGGACCTGTTTGGTGGTTAAGAGGAAAGTGAGAGCTTTTAGCTGAGTGCTCTGGAGGACGTGAGTGTATCTGTAGAAGCATCCACCAAGTTAATCTAAATAAATAGGCAAACCTTTGTACACATGAAGCATTTCTCTTTTTTTTCTTTTTCCCTCCGACTACGAAACCGAGCAACCTCTCGTGTATTGCTCAGCAGAACAAGGGGGAGTGCAGGTTGGAACCCTAACGCATTTTTTAAAAAAACAAAAAAAAAGACAGTGAATGTGTAGAAAAACAGAAAGAGTGGAGAAGAAATAAACCAAGCTGTAACCTGCCATAGCAATGTCCTGAGAATGCTTCCTCCATTAGTCCAGAATGAGCTACAATGTTAAAGGAAATTTTGGCTGCGCGGAACACTTTTTCTTCTTCTTCTTGAGTTTTCGTTCCTTGTTGTAAACAGTCTTCGGAGACAGGAAGCAAGTCGTCTGTTTTTTTTTTCTTTCTTTCCATCTCTGGCTTCCAATGTGACTTTTCACATCTTTTTAATGCGAGAGGGACACACGCCTGTGTTCCATCACAGCTCTCCAGTCCGGCTGCTATTTATACATTTATGTTCTTTGCCCGTCTCTGTCTCCGTTCACGTCCCCGTCGAAAGGCTCGCAGTATCTTCCCCGCAGTCTTGAACTGAATAAGCCATTTATAGAAGCTTCGTGTGGATGCAGGGTTTGACAGATGCGTGCGAAATAGAGCCAGGATGGTAGTTTTCATTCAGACATTTTTTTTCCCCCTCAACCCTCCGTCACAAAGTTTGGAGTCTGATGGAAAAAAACCATGAAGAAAAAAAAAAGGACTTTGTGTCGTACCAAGAGCTTTGAAGTCACAGAGAACGTGATGGAGAAAAAAAAAAGATTTAAAATTGGAGTCTTGATAGAAATAAAGGAAAAAAGTGACAAAACAGTACCGGACTGTCTTCATGTCTGCAGGGGTTATTTCTTTTTTTGGTGCAACCCCCTCTTTTTCTCCAGTACAACTGGACAAAACACTTTTTTTTTTCTGACAAGAGACTTAAAACAATAAAAACAGTGATCAGACAAGCGTCCAGCTCCTGCTCCAGCCCTTGCTCATGGGGATTTGTTTTTTTTTATAGTTACATCCATCCATCCATTCACCAGTCCATCCATTCATCCATCCATCTGGTAACTGTGTAAACTACATTCCTTTGCAGTGCCATAGCTTTGCCGCGTCCTCTCACATCATAACAACGAAGAAAAAACAACTAATAGTGAACAGGATGACAAGACACAAAAAAAACTTAAAAAAGGCAAACAAAGAAGCTCACATCCCACCCACTATGTTTTGTTTTTTTTCAAGTCTGCCCCTTTTTTTTCTCTCTTTCAGCATCTTTCTCTTCTCCTTATATATATATATATATTTGTCATCTCTTATGATGAAGATGAAGTCGAAGTGGAGCTGGGCTTTTTTTGGTTGATTAAGTCCAAGTAGAGTTCTGAGCGCAGGAAGCGAGGGTATGAGTCCTTCTCCATCAGCCCGTATATCCGCCTCTGCGCTAGGTCAAAGCAGGAGCGTGTCACATTCTGCAGGTTGTCCTTAGTGTGATCTCTAGTGTAGGAATCCAGGTTTACCTGCAGGGGAACAGGAGAACAACAATCCAGTTATTGTGGGGGGAAAAAAAACAAAAAGACGCGCTTTCTTTACTCGCAAAGGTTGGTTTCCAAGCAGTTTTCTCCGGCGTCCACATGAGTCACGTCCACTCTTACTCACCTCTTTACACGACTGGATGGCGATGTATTCTGCAAAGATTTTCTTGGCTTTGGAGGCCATCTTGGACTGCGACTTGATCTTCTTGTATTCCTCGCACGCCAGCCAGAATTCCAGATTCTCCTCGCTGAACTCGGTGCGCAGGAAAGCTCTGAACGCTGCCAGACCATCTGAGGGAGAGGAGGAGAATAAACAAGAGGAGAGTTGACTAAAGTGCCATGGCAACCCCTCGCAGCTGAAGCGCTCCTCGGAGTTTCAGTGCCTAAAATAGCTCAGTGTGACGGGGCCTTTTGAGTCATGTGGTTGGAATAAAGTGAGACATGAAAAAAAAAACAGCAACACCGCAGCAGCAGCAGCACAGATTCAAAGTACTCAACATCCTTTAAGTGACATCACCCCGCTGACACTATAATTCCTTAATATTTAGCATGACAGCTATGCAGCCCCCGTCGTGCACATGAATGAACAAAGAGGTGACTGTTTCGGTGTAAAAGGGGGGAAAACTCTTTGGGATTTTTTTTTTTTTTTTCTTGAGTTTCGGTCCAGTTAATGATTTGAGGAAGAAGGCATCCAAGGGAGAGAATAGCAGGAAGCCGTGTCCACCCACTGCTCCTGTCTGCACCTTTCCGTTCCCATGAATCACCCACGCTGATAAGCACAGCCAAGGCAGTCATCTCTTACCTCATTCTGGTGAGCAGGAGTGAGGTAAGAGGTGGAGGAGAAGGAATAAGAAGAGGGGAGACTAAGGAGGCCAACAAAAAAAAAAAAAAAAGGCGAATGAGGAACAGATGCAAGCGCTGGCTTTGCATCAGCTTTCTGCTCTGAAAACGAATCGGGGCCGAGCTGTGGAAGACGAATTGTGGAAAACAGAAATAGTAACACGCTTGCAGGCTGCCTGTTTTAGTCACACTTGGTCTTGCCGTATAAATCATGGACTCTGTCCGTTGGGATTAGGGGGGAAAACTTGCTGCAAGCTGTCCGCACATATAAGCAGTGTGCATGTGTGTGTGAGTGTGTGTGTGTGTGTGTGTAATCCACATACAAGCATATTTTCTGTCCTCACCACCCTCCCCCCACCACCTCAAACATGCACTTTTCAGTCTCAGTATTTACTCACAGTCCACAATCCACATTGCACTGAACCCGACATGTCAAAAGAAAACAGGACAAAAACAGCAAAAAAAACACAACCTAAAAAGTAAACTTACATTTGTGTGCCAGCAGCTTGTCGAGTGAGTCCCCCCATTTCAGTGCCTCCTCTGGGGTGGGCCTGCAGATGAAAGCAGAGCGGTTCTTTAACAAGCCCATTTCAGCCAGGTTTCTCATTGTGTGACCCATCCGCAGGACTTTCTCTATGCTGGGTAGGCGAGTGGAAACGTGGAGCTGGGACGGTTCCTCTGCGCTGCTTCCTTCCACTCTAGTCTGTTTCTAGTCTCTCTACCTTGTGAATGGTTGCAACACGGTGAGCCATGAGTCTTGTCTGCCTCACCGTGGTGGGGGGGGAGGCTTTTATAGTCGCACTCAATGCGAGTTTGAAGGCGGGAGGGAGGAGGGGCTTAAGGCAGCCAATCAGGAGGCAGCGTTGGCTTTAGAGCCCTCCTACCCCCACTGGTGTCGGTCTGCCCCCTGCTGCCTCTCATCTTTTCTGTACCATGCCAATGAAGTGTGGTTTTTTTCAGACGGTGCCCATCTCACGTTGACTGCAATTCCACATCTGAGGCCTTAAATGACTTGCTTCTGTATTTCAGGGCTGTCTTGGCAGTTTTCTGCATCTTTTGATTTAGTTTCAGGGAATATTCTAACATCTATTCTAATGGATCAAGAAAATTTGCATTGCTATTGTTTAGATGCTGATATATGTACATATAATATGTGTGTGAGTCGACTTAATGCCTGCTTTTGATCTCTCTTGGCAAGAGGCACCGCTAGATTCCGGAAAGTATTTCTATAACTGCTTTGAATATTAAATTTTCATGAAATCAAAATGCATCGTGCCTAACTGGCTCCAAATGGATGCATAGAAAGTCTATAAATAAAGGCTCCTCATATCACCCACAGCTAATTTGTATTTTATATTTAGAATCTATTAATTTAATGACTATATTTTATAGATTTATAGACAAAAAAAAGAGCTCTAACATTACTGTTTCCCTCCCTCTGGCTTGCCATCTTAGTCACAACGTCCTCTCATTCATTTTATTAATGCCACACTAGAAGAACACTCCCATCTCTCCTACTGCCCACATGTCTGTCGTCTTCCAGGACCAGGTCATCGCCAGCTGTGGCAAGATCCACAAACCAGCCTCACTCACACCCACGCGCACACGCCGCTGTCAGGAAGTGGCCACTTACTTGACTGACTTCATAGATTTGTCTAACTTGCTGGCTGGGTTGCTTCCTGGGGATTCATTCCTCCTCCGCAGGAAAGCCAGCCGATTCTTCATGTCTTTGGCCCTGAGTGAAAGAAAAGATAGCAGAGGGAAAGAAAGAAGGGAAGCGAGGTTTGTGAATAGAGAAGGAGGAGGGGGAAATGGGATAAAGATGAAAGGAATGAAAAAAGTAGATAGAGAAGGAAAAAGAGAGAGAGATGGGAAGAAAGTTGAGTCTCCAAGTCCAGAGTCCACATGAGAAACAATCCAAGGCATAGAATCACCAATTAAGCTCTTCAGCGCTGTAAATCCAATCCACATAAAAAGAAAAATCAAACCAACAAATGCCAGAAAAGTTGAACATAAATGTCGTGTTGTGTACATTATAGTCTTCAGCCGTTGTATGGGTGGTATGATGGGTTTAGAATTCTCCAAAAGGCAGAAGTCAGTCTCCTTTTTCCTCGCGTCTCGTCAGTTGTCAATCTATTATCTCTAACAGTCTTTCCTCTAGATGTGTCCCTGGCAGGTTCCTCGGCAGGGACTAAGCGAATGTGGCAGAGAAGGAGGAGAGAGACTCAGTCCTCACTCCTCTGTTTCATCACGCCATTCTCCATGTGCCTAGAGGGGTTGCTGAGAGGGAGCTGACCCAGGGCAGAGGCAACAGGGCACAGTGACATCCTCACTCCTGTGCTGCCTTCCCCTCCAGAAGCAGCATCCCAAAAATCCTCCTGACCACCCGCCTTCACCTGTTTCACCTTTCTCCAACCGCACCCGCGCGCGCACAGTCGCCCTGCTGCTGCTGCACATGCGCCACATTGAATCTCAGATAGGGTAATACGCCATCCCCCCCTCGGTACCCATGGGCTCCGACAGAATCCTGCGCTTTCCCATAATCCCATGGTACGTGTCCTGGCTTTTCCCGACCTGGAGCACGTGCTGCCTCGTTGGGATGTGACCTCACTCAACACCCATTTCCTGAGTCCCTGCTTTTGATTTCCACTGTGGATTGACTGGCCTGCTAATAATGCAGCACGGCGTTATGCGCTGGCTGGCCCTAATCACTGCAAGCTGTCCCACTGCCAATCCACAGCCCCCAGGAGAGCATGTACACCCCAAATTAAGAAACACGGCTTCCTGTTAGAAACGCTTATCATTCAAACGGACCGGAGGGCGAAAGAACACACGCAACCGCAGATTAGCACAAATATTCTACATGAATATATACGACAGAACAAGCCCCTGCTTCAAAGAGCTGCACCTGTGCCAACTCGTGCCCACTTCACTGAGGCTTTCATGCCATTCGCAGGTGTTGGAAAACTCCAAGTAAGTCTGCACTAGCATTTGTGTGTGTGTGTGTGGGAGAGGGATAATTTATGCATGCGTAAAAAGTGAGGTGGTCACACACACAGCGTGGCTGCCGAACTGAACAGAGAACACAGTCAGCTGTCGATGTGAGTTTTTCCGAAAGCGCTGCCGCACAGAAAAGGTAGAAACACGACACATTGTGAGTGTTTGAGCCGTGGCAGGCAGCAGCTAAATGGCTCTTTTTAAAAATCGGGATGAGTGCGGCTTTGTAGGTGGATTGATTTTGGGGGTGTTTGGGTTTACGGGGAGGGGGAGGCTGTAGAATATTTTCCCAGAAAAGAACCATTCAGGGAAAGAATTTGTCAGATTCAGGTGAGAGAAAGTGCTGCATTAGTTACTTAAAAATCTATACGCCTGATAAAGAAGTAAAGATATCTTGTGGAGCAAAAAGGGCGGCTGTGGTTCAGCAGGTTGCCCTCCAATCGCAAGGTTCGATCCTCTGCCCCTTCACAGTCGAAGTGGCAAGACACTGAACCCAAAGTTGCTCCCAATGGCAGGCAGCACCTTGCATGGCAGCTCTGTCGCCATTGGTGTATGAATGTATGTGAATGAGAAACACATTGTAAAGCCCTTTGGATATAAGTGCAGACCATTTCTACCAAAAAGAGAAAAGCCACGTGAGAGCTTTTGTTTTTCTTCTCTCAGGCCAGATAATGGACGAAAATGTCTTCAAGGAATATCTAAACATTGACACACCGTCAGAGGCGAAGAGATGACTCATCCATTGATTGGAATAACATAAGTGCCCTGCATGAAAGAGGCTCAAATCCAGATGCCTCAACTGCTGAACAGAATGTAGGCCTCTGGTTCATGGAAACAACAGGGTGCAGCATCCCCGTGAACAGCTCATACTTGCAAGCCTGAAGGACATTATTACCGAAATAAAAACTCTCTTGCTGTTAAATAAACTCGTAACATCAGAGCAGCATTTATTAGATTGTTCTATTTTTAGGCTAGCAGCTCGAGGCAATTAAGATTTGAGCCGTGCAT
The DNA here is from genome assembly GCF_000690725.1 of Stegastes partitus. Classification (NCBI taxonomy): domain Eukaryota; kingdom Metazoa; phylum Chordata; class Actinopteri; family Pomacentridae; genus Stegastes; species Stegastes partitus. Next base: position 145,525 of record NW_007579028.1, on the reverse strand, counting down.
GTGTTAACTAAAAGAAAGCCTCTGTCTTATGAGGAAAAGAAGCTTTTTATAAGGGCTGGAAAATGTTTTCTTGGCCTGACAAAAGACGCTTTATTATTTATGTCTGGCTTTATACAAGCTTGAGCCCATGTGGGAATGATGTGACAATGATGTCATAACAACAGTCACTTTAAGGGAAATGTATGTTTCTCTCCTGCCACCATGTGGGTGTCATTGGATACTGCAAACACCGGCGGCTTACATCATCCCATAAATTAGCTTTCCGTCTATTTTCAGAAACACGGCTATAACACCCGACAGTGTTATTGGAAACAAAGCGATATGCATGCAGATATCTGATTTAAATCAATACACAATGGAAAAGCTGACCGCCTTGCAGTGCTGAAGGTGTGAGGTCTCTCTCCCTGAGTTTCTCCCTGAATGGCAACACGACTGCTGCAGCCACAAATTAAACTGCCTGTGTGATTATTTGCTCAATGGAAGCAGACATCAATTTCAACTTGAAGGAGCTGGAGTCCTGCAATTGTAGCAAAAGCACAACGGTCATTCTTTTGTTTTCCAACAGTGAGGGTTGCAATTAAGTCTCCAGATGCACAAAAGCATCTGATCGCTTATAAAAACGACATAAAACTGCCTCTGAATAATGAAAATAGGAAGTAAAGTGGATAAAAATGCACACTTGTGCCAACTATGTGTGGTGTACTCGACAGAAAAAAGTAAAAGAAAGCCCAAGTACATGTTTTTATGTATCACGGTACTCAGTATTAGGAAGTTATTCTTGACGACTAAAGTCATTAAATACTGTATTTGAAAGTGTGTTTACCCAGTGCTCTTTGTACCTCTGCTCTTTATGTGCTAAAGCTCTTCTTGCACTCTCTCGCTTTGAGTACCACTTTCTTTGAAGTTGCTGCTTCCTCAATGCCATTAGGTATGTATCGCCCTCCGTGCCTTTACTTAACTTGATCCGCCAGACTGACACATGCTCTGTCAAAGATTATCAAATTAGGATGACCTTTGATCTAACAAGCCCGACATTTCTGCTCCGCCGCTCGACGAGCAAACCGCACGCCACATGTCTGCAGCACATTGTATACGCGCACCTGAGTCTCCGCTTGTGTCTGCACAAGAGGGAACGCTTTATGTGCTCGAGCGAAGGAGCAAGAGGTCTTTCGCTCTGCAATTATCCGCAGGTTTCCATGCTCTTTTATTCCCTCTTTGCTTGGCTCACATTAGTCGCACTAATAGCACCCCACTGGCTATTCCTGGTGTTCTGAAAAGTAGGCCGCACTCCCAGGGAAAGGCTCTGGTAGCACATGGGGAGAGCTGCAGACAGACATACTGCAGATCACAATGTACCACACAAGCACAAGCCAAATCCACTGCCCCACTTCATCCTGCTTTTCTGTTTCACTACACGAGGCGTTGTTTCCCACAATGTTCGGAGTTCACCCTTTGTCAAGCCTGACCTGCGAGATCTGGTGTACGGCGAAAGCAGCCCCCTTTGGTGAGGAAGCCTTGTTTTCAGCCCCTCTACCGCTCTATTGACAGAAGGCTGTGTTCCTGCGAAGCGAATGCGGGACATGACACGCAAATAACACTGTGCCGGCGTGTGAGCCTGTTTGTGTGCCTGTGCGAGCGTAATGGGTCAAGGGTTGTGTCAGTGTGTCTGTGACACTTCAGACAATATTAACACTTTTTAAGGCTCAGTCTAAAAATACACTGGAACAAACTGCAACCACGTTCTTCACAGACAAAACTGAGAAGCGTTGGATCCAAAAACACAGAGTGTACTCGTCAACATAGCAAACAAGAGAAATTTTCAAAGTGCCTCCCAGCCGAGAGAAAGTCACTGTGCATTATTCCTAGAAGAACAATGAAAAAGGGAATTGTCCTCAATTTTGTCCATAAATATAACACTATTACATCCATAGTCTCCGTCAATCAAGACTAAAAAAAGGGCTCTATTTCTGAGCAAACTCACCTTCCTAGCCACAAAGACCACATGAGCAATCCTATTCCTGAAATCCAGGCTGCGTATAATAAGAAAAAGGGACAGCCTCAAGTTAGAAGTTAAAGCTGCTCCCTCCAAAATAGTTTCAGCACTTCAGCCTCAGGAGGGATTCTTCTCCCTCACTGCGACTGTCAAATGAGATCCATGTAGAGGTCAGATAGCTTCCTACCAACCTAAGAGAAGCGATTCCCGAGGGACGTGAGATAGCCCCTACCCACGCTTCGCTCACTCTCCCTTCTGACGTTTGACAACAAAAATTCAAACTGCAAACGAATCCACACACGTCGTCCGCTGCCATGTTCTTACCTTTCCAGGTATTTCTCTGAGAAATCAACCATAGTGTGAAACATGGGTGCCAGCATGAACGCAGCATGTACTGCATGTAAGCGAGTGTCAAAAGTGCTGTTGGTCAAGGCCCTGGGGTTTGTTTGGCAATCACATTCCTCTAACCCCTAAGAGGCTCTGGTGGAGCTTTATATAGTCGTAGGGGTCTGGAGAAGGCGGACCCTGGGCTCATCCAATCCACATGCAGCGTTTAGATGATAGATTCCTTTTTACAAGGGGTCTGGAAGGGCTTCGGTGAGATAAAAAGTTAGCATTTTTTTAGCATCTATTTTTACTTGACTTTTGCAACGGTCTGTCGAAATCTGTGTAGATTATTAGTGATCCAGGTCACCCTCAGAGCTCCTGTGAAAAGCAAGTGGGTTTCTCATTATGTTCCTTTAAGATGTTTCACCTCTTATCTTGTCTTTATGCTACTTGGATGATATGTGTCATGAATCAAAAAGAGAAGTCCAGTTGCTTTCTGCTGAAGATCCTATGATCTGTCAAAGGTGACATGATGTGTCTGAGCTACCAGGCTGTTAGACTTCATTCATCACTTTTGCAGTTTTCCTGCACCGGGTGCTTGTCAGCATGGGGCGACAGTGGCTAATGAGTCAGTTGGAGCTGAAAGTTGCAAGTATGAGGGTACTTCAAAAAGTTCTTGGCCTCACCAGGAACAGTCTCAAGAGAAAGACTGTTCTTGCATTATTTTTCAGCACAGTCTCTTTTAACTTCAAAGCACTCGGTCCACTGATGTTCTTTGATGATCTTTGCTATCCCTTCACGAAAGAAGGTCACCTCTCAAGCCTCCAGGTACTTCTCAAGTGCATGCATGACTCCATCATCACTCTGAAAATGGCAGCCACACAAGTAAGATTTCAGTTTTGGAAAGAGATAAAAGTCAGACGGTGCCAGATCAGGTGAGGCGACACTTCAAGGCCACATTTGGCTGCTTCTGGACGAGTGAACTGTCCTGCAGCAACAACACACCAGCTTAAAGCTTTCCTCTCCTTCTTCCTTGATTGCTTTTAAACAGTAGAGTATTTGTGGACATTGATATAAGGCTTTGTAGTATACAGTTATGCCACAAAATAGGAGCTGCACCCCTTGTTTCTGGGTAAGGCCGAGAACTTTTTGAGGGAATGTTGAATAACAGTCTAAAAAATCTGGGGGTATGGCATTAGATAACAGTTGTACTGTGGGTAATGAAAGTTTTGACAAGGAAAAACAATGTGTGTAACGTTCTTAGAGCTCTCACGAAGCACACTATTGGTTAATAATATGTCATAAAAGCGTCGGGCATTATGGTAGTGCTATCACTGACTGAAATTTGACACGCGAGTACAAATCAAAATGATGCAATTATGACGCAAGTATCTCCAGTATAACTCCCATCAGCCTCTCACAGCAGCTATAAACGCAGTTAAAGTCAAAGACAACTGGATTTCCCAGAGACTTCATCACCTTAACGGACTGGAAGTGAATTTCTCAGCCGTGTAAACCTCTATTAGACGGGTTATATCAGGAGTTGGAAAAAAAAATCCAAAACGTAGATGATAAAGACTTTTTTTTATCACAGAAGTGGGTCTAGCGGTTCACATAATCTCAACAGTTATTCCACAACAGGGTCAGCACACACAGTGTCAGCCGCACAACGAACAATTACCTTGGCCAAGTTTCACACCACAGAAAAGGGCACAGAGTCGGCACTGCACTATCAAACGCACCTCCCTCCATCAGTGAATATGAGCGAGAACATGGCTTCAGTATACATTTATGTATGTATTCCATGCATATGTCAGATACAGAAACAGGAACACACAGATGGCCATTTGCACCGTGTTTCTAATCAACACCTAGTAAAGCGATTTGTGTCGTTCCTCTCGTGCCCTCTCCATCTGTCTGCGTCTCCTCTCTTTTTCAACTGAGGTTGCCAATTCTAATCACTGAAGACTGGTAACTCAGTCTTATGAGCATTTCCATGTTTGTTATGGTGGTAAAATGCATCCAAACGGGAAAAAAAAAAAGTCGCATCAAGCAATTTTTACATATATTTGTCAAAAAGCTCCCATTTTTTCCACATAAATGCTTTTTCTTCTCTACCACCACTAATTGATGTACATTTATGGCTTTACTGCTACTTGTCGGAAGCCACCAGATGTGGAAAAATGGAGTGTAGCCATGTAGGGATTCATTACTTGGGGAAGCAGAACACCTGGACTGACTAAACAAAAGGTGATAAAGGAAGAGGGAGGTGGGGGCGGCGCAGCACAGATAATGTGGACAATCCCAGGAAAACAGCTGTGCTGGATGCAGAAACTAAACACAGGAAATGAAATGTGCATAAAAGACAGGAGGGGAAAGAGGTTTTACAGAATGTGAGACGGTGAACAGACAAAGCAAGAAGACAGATAAAGAGCAATGCCTAAGAAGCAAAGGACTAAACGTATGTCTTATTTGTGTTGAGGAAACAATGACTTCACTGTCTTGTGGCTTGTAACAGTGAAGAGAGAAGTTTTCAAAGAGGACAGAAGACGTAAACAGGCTTTTACATTTACACAGATGGGCTATGACTACCTTTACCGAATATGCGGTTGGTCCTTTAAAATCCCACACAAACAGCACTCACCGCTCAAAGCATGGACTCCACAAGACCTCTGAAGGTGCCCTGTGGTATCTAGCACCAACATGTTAGCGGCAGATACTTTAAGCCCCCGTAAGCCGCGAGTTAGAACCGCTGCGGATCAGACTCGTTCCGGCACATCCCCCAACACCCCGTCTCCTCGGACCGCCGCTGAATGGGAGCACCCCACAAGCCATGCCTGTTCAGAGATGTTCCAACCCAGTCTTCTGACCCATTTCTCCCTATTAAATGACCGCGTTTCACTTCTGTCTAAAAGAAAAACCAAAGCGTACATACTGACTCCATCTTACACTTGCACCTTGTTTTGTTTTTTAAAGTCCACTGGAGCGTAAAGATATGAGCGTTTGTCCAGATTAGATCTTCATAACAAAAACACAACATGCAAGAGCGTGACCATAACTGAGAAGAATAGAAATCAGATCCACAGCTACGACTGGCTACAGCTAGAAAGTCCAAAAATCACAAGGCTAAAGGCCAACAAGTACATTCTCACAGCTATAAATGGCTACATCCCAGCATGACTTGGCCTTGTCAGATATACTACTTTTTCTATACTCGGATGTACATCTACTCGCTCCAGTGGCTCTCTCTATATGTTTGACTATATATCAGCAACCTACATCTGGAGGAAATAATTTCATTTCCTTCGTGCTCGGTTATAGGAAAAGCCTGAGATTTCAATCTATAGCACCAACATATTGCATTTGTATTCCTCTGAGTTCGACAGAAAGATATTGTGTTGAGAGCACGTTTATTTGTGTAGCTTATTATGAATGAGCAGATATTGCCCCTGCGACTGGTTTACAGTGTGTCATAATGAAAAATGGCTGGAAATGGGTGAAAAAATACCGAACAATGACAAAAAGCCGCATGAGCGACAACAGGCTCGTGACATTGAGAATTTAATGGAAACCGGGGAATGCAAATATAGGAGCTCAGTGTGTAAATATGTGGAGTTTTCATCACGCTCAGAAAGCTCGTGAGTCATCCGTTTTTAAATTGACTAATGGTGACAGATGAGAGTTGCATCGACGATGGAGACACAAATCATCAACAAAAGACAAACCATTTCTCCCATGCAGCCTTCACTGGTTTGACAGCTGTGCAGTCTGGATGCTTTTGTGCAGGTGACAACACACAGAAAGTCATTTAAGCTATTTGTCATGACTAATCCATTAACCTGCATCATCTTTTAGGTAATAACACATATTAAAAAACATATAGAAACCCATCTAACCAGTTCAGATACTACATGTCTAGCACCCAAGTCTCATCTCACATGTACCACAATCAACACAACCCTGATTTGTATGAAGTCACATTGCCAGATAAAGGCATGCACAAGATTACGATGTACTGTCAAGCTGTACTGACTGTCCAATCACTCATGTAAAGTAAATATAACAGACTATTGTACCTCATTACATAAAAAAATTGGCACTTTTTAGGAATTTCTATTTACAGTTGGCTTGTTCTGACAAAACCCCCGAATCCCCCAGAGGAAGTGAACGATCTGTACCGCTAGATGTGGTAACACGATGAGGAATGTGTGTTTACCCGCTATCAAACAAATCAATGTTTGCGAGGCTTGACCTGTGACTATTCTATAAAGAGGAGCCACGACGTGCTTCTATGTGAGTGATCACTGTTTGTCCTGTGCACCAAGTTAGTCACGTAAAATCAAACTTTTCTTGAAAATGCAATGACAATGAATCAGCCCAGTCAATCCTGGTTGACTATATGTTGTACGTGTCCAAAGGAGATGACAAATACGTTGCTGATTTGGAAATGTAAGTAAAGACAGAATGACATCATAAATAAAGACAGAATCTTACCCCTAAAATTGAATCTGTAATATCTGACTTCCTGTTCTATTGAAGTAAATAAAGTTTGCAACAGTTGATAAAAAAAAAAGGCAGCATACTCCCGACTATTGAAAAAAACAGTGGAATTTTAATCGTTTAATCTGCTGTTAAACTAAACGCCGCAAAAAACAGTCTGAGCAAGAGAATGCGGCGCTATCAGGCCCAAGGACAGCCGCCGTTTTATTGCCCCCAATGCAAGAAGCGTTCTTTCATCTTGATGAAGAGGAGAGTGAGCAGCTGATGAATCAGTGAGGCGTCGAGACACACATCAGTCACGCTGAAATACGCTCGAGCAAACACTCTCAAACCTTCTGAGGAGGTGAGACACACATATGGTGCCGCACACCTCGGCAGCACACACGTCATTTACCACTTAATTGGCAAACTGATGAACAATAATAGATGATTAGCTTCAACTTATAGTCTCACATTTAGTCTGTCACACATCCCTGTATTTGCAGTTACAGTCACAACCTCCGAAAAACGTTATTTAGCCACAATCACAGTCAAAAATGGGATGTACCATCTGTGTGAATGCATCTACTTTCTATTAAAAATGGAGATGCTGCATGGTGTGGATGTTCCCCAACATTCTCAGCCCATTAGTCCAATCACACCCGTGTTAACGTGTTGTCACATTAAGTCCTGATGTCTCAATCAGCCCCCACTGAGCCGCAATAAAAACATTATTATTCAACCATTTGTTTGGACGCAAGAAAAAAATCAGTTTAAAACAATGGATGTTAAATCGGGGTGTGAAATTGTTGCCGTTTTGCAGAATACACACTGCTGATTAAATTAGCATGAAAATGAATGGTTGATGGCTGATCACTGAGTACGGTTTGTCAGAACTACAAAAGCCTTGTCACTTACTGTCATTCCTCCGCTTCCTTAAAGTTTTATTTAAAATCTAAACATCAATGCTCTGTTTGATATTGCGACTTTCAAATTTGAAGGAAATGTCAGTTCTCGGTGAAAACTTTCCAAAAAGACGAGACGGTGAGAATGAAAAAGCAAACACAGATTGATATGTCACTCGAGTATACTCACAGGTTCTTGGATTTCTTCTTCTTCGTTCCTTCGGGGCCGACCTCGCAGCTACAGGGGGATCCGGAGCTCAGCTGAGGGGAGAGGAAGGAGAGGACACACTGCATCATCCACCCTCCACACAGAAAGAGGGCTCTGTAGCCACATGCAGGTTCTGGAGCTAACTTCAACGGGCAAAGTTGAGCTGGCCCTGTAGGCTAGTGAGTCCTCGGTGGGTCCAGAATAAGCTACACAGAGACCAGTCCAGTCTGTAACACACAAAGCCAGCCACCAAAAACGATTAATCCATAGCAGCAGTCCGCACTGTAAATCCCACAAAGCTCTCTGAGGTGGTTGTCCGTGTCTTGCTCAGGAAAAACTTGAGTGTGTAGGCAGCGGATGGTGATTGTAAATGTCTGGACACAAGAAAGTAAGAAAGATCTGCGAGAGTGAGAGAGTGTGAAAGACTACAGCTGTTGTTTCTGTTGGCCTCCAACTGTGCCCTAGGATTGAAGTGTTGAGCCAAGACCCCCGGTTTCACGTTACACTTTTTTTTGCCAACCCACCATTTTGATTGGTTAAGAACAAAAAAAAAAAAGGAAGTTGCTTCAGGGTGGGGACGGGGTCAATCTCTACTAATCTGATGGCCTGAAGCTGCCCCATTGTGTGTGTGTGTGTGTGTGTGTGAAGCTCTGAATAATGAGCCATTGTATTACGGCAACACACAGTCGAATCCGAGCGAGATACTGGACACAGCTGCTAACACATGGTGTGTGTTTTCTGGCTTTGTAGGAGACGATTTGAGTTTCAACCTTGAGAGTGAGGACACTATTTGCAAAAAAGGGAGGACGTTTTTGGCCGGCCTTCGTTTCTTCAAGGTGTTGTTGTGAGGTTGGAGTGACACTTGGCTCTAAAGTTTGTAGTTGCTGAAGGTGAACAGCAGCTTGAAGTAAATTACAAAAGTTGTCACAAATTCCTCCAGTAGTGCAAGAAGATAGCTACACATACTCTCCAAAAATCCCTTTTAACAGTGGATTCCATAGTAGCTGCATGACTTCAGGCTGACCACAGCTGCTGTTTTACTTCAGTTGCAGCACCTTTAACAGCCACCTCTCGAGTCAAAAGTGTGTCGCTTAGCATCTCCAAAATGCCAAACGATCCTCGAAGGTTTAAATACAGTGTTACTCAAACACGAGTTGCAAAGGCTAAAAATGAGGGTCCTCACTGGTATAACACCACAAACTTATTGAAGTGTACGTGTGATTACTCTGTCCGGTTGTGTGTGCATGCAGCAGGAATAGCCGCATTGTGTTTGTGAGGCTATTATTATGTTTCAACAATAATGCTGAGCCTTATGAGCAAACATTTCCTGCATTATGCATCCATCCATCCATGTGCAGCCACCCGACATGTACCAGCTGCCGAAACTAATATCCTGTTGTGCGTTTGCATTGTCGTCGGACCTGTTCAATACATCATGAAGCTATTTAGGTGACAGACACCTGTAAAGAACACCAAGAGAGGGTTTCGTGAATTGCTCTTCATTCGTTTGTAGAAATAAGAGTAGAACTGTTTTCATGATTGTTCTTCACCTTGTGAAGCTGACAGACGGCTTTCACACGTCTGTCACCAAGTTTCATTCTCTGTTTAAAATACACTGTCTTCAGGCTGATTTGCCTCTTTTAGACATTTTAATAATCTTTATGTAGCTTGGATGTTTTCCCAAAATCAACCAACGTCTCTGTTTGGGTTGTTTTCTTTGTTTTATTTATCCTCAGGTTTCTGTCAGCAGAACCCTACGGAACCTGCCCAGGTTGTAAATTAGACCCACTAAGGGTGACTACAACGTGTTAACGCCCTTTCACCTCTTTTGATACCTCAGACCGTAGCCGGTGTGGCCTTTTTGATCGATACCAGCTAATTATCTTGTCATTTCCAGCGCGTGTCAACGGATTTGTCGCAGCCTTTGCTTTCATAACTCGTCTCCCCCAACCGAGATTGAGGTTGTCGTTGTAGGAAGTGTCCACTGATGCACTCCAAGCATTCGGACTGAATTCGCAGTTGAGTGTGAAAGGCGGGTGAGCGTGTGTTATGTAGGAGCCGCCTAAAAATAAGTGCGAGCTAAGAGCAGAAACAAAATACACTTAGAGCTGCTGTTTGAGAAGAACAAAGACCTGTCAAGCTGTCGGCTGTGTGTGGATGTGGAAGGAAGATTGTGTTGCCCGTCTGTTTGAATGACTTTAAAAAGACTCTATATACTACTATATAGTGCGTCTGTAAGTCAACATTGTATTTCTAATGCAATCTTGTCAAAAATGATGCCTATTGGTTCTTTTAGAACATATTTCCATAACTAAAATGTTGTAGTAGTAGTAATGTGGCTTTTACAACCACGCAGGTGAAGGCTTGAGTCAATGTTTACATCCCTCTGTACAATATACTATTACTGTACGTCACAAAATGACGTCGTCGTGTTAAATGTCACAACCTTTCATCAGTCACCAGTGACACTTGTGATATCCAAATCTAACAACAGTCTCACAAGAAAGTCAGTATTTTATATATTCTCCAGTTCTTTTAAGTAAGTTATCATCCTTCTAAAACCATTTGTTTTGGGGTTTTTTTTAGAGATGAAAGCACTGAGTTTCAGCAGAACCAAATTAATCATTCATCTCAGAGGGAACAGCAACACAGGAGAGTCCAAGTCCCTACGGAGTCGTCAGCCAGGCTTTCTCTGGAAACTACAGAAAACAACTGGAAAAGACGCAGACAGTGGCTCCTCCAGAGACACTTGTCCTAATGTCAGGTCAGCCTTTGTTCACTGAGCCACATGCATGTACATGCTAGATGCTCATTCACGCTGGGCTGCTATGTTCCCGCTGAATGACATTCACATGGATGCACACGCAGGGAAATACTGCATGTGCAGTTTCTTTCAACTACAGGGACTGTTCATACAACTGCATGCAAACTGAATTAATCAGCAACTTTTCCTAAACACATCTGCAGGTGGCATTCAAGCTGGAGCAGTAAAATGCGACTTCCAAAGATAGATCATGAAATAAAATATCTTCTGAGACCTGAAAGACCTGAAGTTTGAAAGGCTTTGACTCGTTACCACCGCGCACATGGTGCCAAACCTCCTGTCTGCACCTGATAGCAGAACCACAAATCAAGATGCATGACGGCATCTTGTCAGCGGAAAGTCAGTTAAAAGGGAGGAGTGTCTTTAAAGTCCAACACCATAATTTTATACAGACTAAAAATGGCCATCCAGCTTCCTTTTAATTTCCATTTATGAGGATGAGGGTGCAATCGAGAGGAACACAGTGATTAAATTCAACCTGAGAGGGGTCATTATGGGCTTCAACAAATCACCACCTGCCAACCTGAATACTGGCTTCTAACAGGAAATAGTTTTAGGGCACAAGGGGATAGATACATTACCTATGCTATAAATGAACCGTACTCAAACACTTTCATAAGGGCACGGTGCTGCTGACCTAGGCCCACGGTGAAAGATGTTATTACAGAATTAGTTGACATTATCCGATTGTAAAACTTTAGTGCCTTCTGGACCTGCAGTTTCCATCCAACACCTGTGAGAACTGCAGGTACACTGCAATTCTGTTTGTGTGTGCCATCTACAGGCAAAGAGGGCAACTGCATTTTCAGACCTGTGCCACCTGCAGGAAGAAGGAGTGATAACTGCAGTTGTTGTATTTTTTTTTTAGCTACTTAACATAGCTATGTTTATCCTCAAATTTTGCCACACATAAAGTTTTTGTATTAACCTTCTGAACTCCAAAGCCCACCGGTGGGTTTAAAAGGCATGCTATATTTTTAAAAAGTCACAATTAGTCAGAAATTTTAAATACTGAAAGAATTGTTGGATTTTCAACTTTCTCAAGGACCCTGAACTACTCAACTGTTTCATCTGAAAATGTAACCTTAAAATTGTTGTATATTTCAAAATCCTACATACATCAATTAAAAATTCTCCACAAATATATCTTCTTTGCTCGAACCAGATTCTGTATGAAACAAAAAAGAAAATCTGCACATGTCAGTGCAGCTGTGAAGCCGTAACTGATAAGAGTCACATGACAAAAACTCAGGGACTATTCAGCTGAACTCGGCTGAACTGCAGACAGAAGACAAAATGTCAGCAGTAACAGATCTGTGGTATGTAGAGTCACCATTTCCGTCCAGTTTTGGCAACACCTTTAGGCAATGGTGCACATGTTGACTTCTGTTTTTTTTGTTCGTTTGTTTCCCCTAACTTTTGAGAGAAATTTAACAATAAATAAACAATGTTTTTTTTCTTTTGTTATTATTATTTATGGCACTATTACTTTGTTACACTGCACAGAAGATATTTTTGAGTTCTCTCTCCTTCTAGCCACGGTTTTGCTTTTTCAATAGAGGTGCAGGACGTTATATCGCTTTGAAAAATGAGCCCACAGTGAGTTAAAAATGTGATAGGTGCAAAGAAAACACTCAGACATTGCTTTAAGTTCAGAAGCTTAAAATATAAAATTCCAAGAATACTACAGTATTATAAGTTCATACTAAAGTTTCTCTGAGTTGTTTCTGGCAGTCATATCCCAGCCTGGCCTCTCACACAAAGGACACACCACACAATCTACTTGACTGCCTGGCAATGGTCAGTGGAGCATAAAAAAGACTTTTCTAAAAATAACCTTGGTGTGAGTGTGTGTTGGCTGGTGTGTGTGTGTGTGTGTGTGTGTGTGTGTGTGTGTGTGTGTGTGTGTGTGTGTGCGTGCTCATGCACTGCTCACATGCCTCACTGAAGACAGTAAGAGAACATAGGATTTGCCAAAGATCACACAATGATACAGGCCCCTGAGGCATTGGATGCAGATGTTGACACACTGTTAAAGGTTACGCGATGGTTGTGCAGATACAGGTTTAACAGGCTACATGTGTGTGCCACACGTGTCTTGGGAGGCAGTTCTGTGTCACTATACAAGCATGCACGTGTGAAAGAAATCGTATGGACAAACACGTCTCGGACGGTGCTAAAGTAAGTTCAAAACATCCATGGAAACATGTGGAGACACACATGGACGTTACATGTTCGTCGAGCCAAAATCAACAGTGAAACGGTGTGTGTCTGTGTGTTTGTGAGATCCAGGCCACACCGGGCTGCTATTCCCTGATAGGACGGTGCAAAAACTATCTGTCTCCATTTCAACAAACTGTACATTCTTTAGCTGTGCTGCACTAATAAGCACATTGTAAGAACAATATTCTAAACACAGCTCAGAAGCATTCTTGACCCAGTCAACCCAGACTGCAAATCCTGCACCAACCTAAAACCCTGGAGGTGAATAAATGAATCTTGGTCTTTGTGTATTTAAACTTCTTCTCACCAGTTCAACCCCTGCTGCTTTGCTTCATCAGACCTCCCTTGGGCTGCTTCCTTCCTTTTCCATCCCCCCCATTTCTTCGTTTATTTAAAAACAAATTGACAAGCTGGCGTCTGAACAATGTTATGGGGACCCAGACAATCTCCCATTCCATTTAGTTAAGCCTTAGATTGGTGCTGCGTGTTACAGCCCGGTTTCCTGGCATTGTGTGGCTCTGCAGCGTGGGTGTTTGTGTGCCGTAGTCCAATCAGACTGACATAATGACGTCCTCCAACCTGTCGTCATGACCCCGCTCACGACTTGGATTTAAAGCAGCTCTGATTTGCTTTGATATAAACAGTTTCTAACAGTCACTGGTGGCTTACTGTACAGCTACTGAACTAGGACAGCTCCCTCCATCAGCCAGCTATAAACTCTGTACATGTCAGCCTCAATAGATGTTTAGCATACAGTAGCTGTCCAATGCATTTACTTTTCACAACGTGAAAATAGCTGATGTAAAGTCTTCCCACTTTGCCGTCACGTCGAACTGAATGTTGTAGCTGCATTTTTTAATGGACTGTTCCAGTGAAATCTTCCAAGAACTAATGTGACTAATGGGATTAAATGGGATTCGAGCTTGTGATCATTTCCATTTTTGTGAAAGTAATATCTGTGAGAAGACAAACATTTGCTGGCTTAGACTCTTTCTACCAAGAAAAAAGAAAAGAGAGGAAAAATTATGCAGTGCAGCCTTAAACAAGGTCATGTGTTTTTAATACGAAAGGCAAAAAACAAAGTGCACAGAGGAGTGAATTATTCACATGATTCTGAATCATGTACAAATGAGACGGTTTGGATTGACATTTGGTCTACATAAAACATGACTCACACTGTACTGGGTTGTCAAAAAAAATGTTCATGTAAAGTCACGGAAACATAAAACATGCATAATAGAATATAAAACCTGAATTCCTTCTTCCTTTCCTGCTTCCTGCCTCCTCCTTACCTACAATGACCTAATGAGTTAATTATAAACTCATCCTGCTTTCGCTGCATTAATCCGACAACAAGCATGAAGCAGACAACAGTAGGCACATGATGAGACATTAATCACAGCCGGTTACCCCTCACTGTTTAGTGTACGCAGCACATGTTGACAACTAATTAAGCTGCAGCACACAACAAAGCAGACTGCTGATTTGTTGTAGGCCTTATGGTGTTTTTTGGCAGATGAAATCACCCTGAACCGTCTTTCATTAACTTTCTTCAAGTTGGCCATTACTTAGGAAAATTAAAAATAAAAGCAAAAGGTCCAGGATTAGGAAGAACTGCAGAGCTGTCCGAATGTGTTTCCAAAAACAAAGGGACAACAGGAAGTAGGATTCTTGCAGCCATATTTGGATAATGGTTCCATTTTTCAAACTGGAAAAAGTCCCTCCATTTATTTACTGGTGCGTACAGCAGCAAGAGAAATGCAGCTACAACAGGGATGACTTTGAGAGCTGACCACTGTGACCAAAGCACCTTTTAAATTCCTATTTAAAGCAAGACGTGCTCATTCGTACTTCTTTTTTTAGTCGAAATGGTGTCAGATGACCATTGAAAACCATTTAACATGCAAATTCTATTCCATTTAGATCAGCCTGTCGGTTTTCTGAGTGTGCTGACTTCACACAAGTTATAATTCATGCGTCAGAGCGCTGCCAATCACTGCAAAAGGAGAACGCCTACTCAAGAACAAAAGTAAAGCTAACCCTCAAACTTTACTCTGAAGCAGAAGTATTATAGTCCCAGTTTTACCTTCCCCAGAGTGACTGGGAGATCTTGTTAAATAAAAACCCCTGTGGGGATGTTATCACAAAAGTCAGAAAACACATGGTTCCGGAGATGAGGGACCTCACTGTGACGATATCTTCAATCTGGCCAACAACAGGCCTATTTTTAATATACTTGCAACATTTTTTTTTTTGATTCGACTTAGCCGCTTCTTTGTTAAGATGCAATAGCGGCCCATTTGCATAACGGGTATTTGCAACCCGAGCAAATAACTGGACACAGCTTGCTTCTTTGATGATAATCTTGGCCAATTCTTGCCCTTGAAAGTGTCTGCACTTTCTCGAAGATCTCTGCCAGAGAGCTGAAAGGAAAATAAGTGAAGGGAGACAAAAAACAGAAGACTGTGCTCTCGCTCCAAGGGGCAATGAAGGAACAATGGAGCCTTTATAGAAGCCAGAATATCCAACAATATATCGAGAGAAAAAACAGATTAAATAAAGGCAGCAACTCATGTTTAACAAAGAAACATGGGGGAAAGACAATAAAACCAAATTCTGAGCTCGATGGGGGGGCATTATCAAGGAATCTAATCCACATATGAAGTTGATGCCGAGCGAAGTTTTCACAAGGCCTCAGCAAATGTATTCATAAAGATGATACTTCCAGCGCTTCCATTAGTCTGACGTTTTTATTCCCACAGTCCGTCTGTTGTTTTATATCCTAGCCTTGAGCAAACATTCCTGCTGTGTTTTGCCTCCATCATTTTTTTCTTTCATGTGTAATTACATAACTGCTTAAATGTCATGCTTTCTTTTTTTTTTTTTTTCATTGTTTCAGCTCATGTCACAGGAAATATTTTTCTGACTTCGGGTACAGAGAAGAAAAAAAAAAAAAGGAAATTTGGGGGTAAAATAAACTTGTGGGCATACGATTGTGTGTATGTGTGTGAGAATGTGTACGCTTGCATAATTGGATGGAAGACGCTAACACACACAAACACAAACACACCCCTACAGTACAATGGGACAACCACAATATTCAGTAATATCTGAAAATAAACCCGGTGACCTACAGACAGGATACTGACTCATTCCTCCTCAAGCTACATAATGAAAGCAGTTACAATAGGAGCATTGTGTGCACTTTTTTTTATGCATGTGTGTGTGAGGAGATGTGATTTTTTAATACAGAAACAGAGAGAGCTCAGTACCTATCTATGTGTGCTCGCTTGATTCCGACTCTTCCCCCCCTGCCTCCTGTTATTCAGCACCTCTCAGGAGATGGCTGCTTCCTGCATAAGTACTTCCCAAGTCACAGGATGTTAATGAACAATGCCGCCGCGACGTCACTTCTCTGAGCTGCTCTGAAAAGCTGTCAGGTTGCTCGGCCCGGGAATTGGTGCTATCCATTAAAATGTTATTGACATTTTCTGACCAGCGGATGACCTTTCTGCTTGGAATGTTAAACGGCTGCAGTCTCATAATTCTTTCCAAAGCTGGCAGTTATGCACAGGCTGACCATCAGGAAAGCCAGTGGGCCAATAATTCCCATTTGGATGCGGCCACACTGGGGCAAACCATGAATATATATTTTCTTATTATGCAACATTTATTATATAGTTTAGATTGTCACGGCTTGTAAATTTAAACCTTTTCGATCTGTTGCAGCCAGACTACATCAATCCGTCTAAAGTTTTAAATACTGTTTTCTCATAGAAGCAGCTTCCATCTTCAGTGGTGAATAAAAGAAAAACAGTGAAATCTGTTCTTCCACTGCTTTCAGTTGGCAGACATTAAAACTGTACGTCAAATACAACAACCTCTGGTGAGAAGTGAGACAGATCAGTTTTATAGATTCGATGTAGTCTGACAGATCCAACAAACGTGAGTTAACTGTTGGATGAGCCACATGGACATTTACAGTGAGTGAAGAGAGCAGAAATTAGAGGTGATCAACAGTTTCATTGTAGGGCTGCAACCAATAACTATTTTTTAATCCATTAATCTATTAACTACTTCCCTAATTACTCCATCCATCCATCCATCCATTATCTTTACAGCACTTAATCCTCACTAGTGTCATGGGGGGCTGGAGTCTATCCCAGCTGACTCAGGGTGAAGGCAGGAGACACCCTGGACAGGTCACCAGTCTATCACAGGGCTACACTTAGAGACAGACAACCAAGCACACTCACATTCACACCTACAGACAATTTAGACTCACCAATTAACCTTTAACATGTTTTTGGACCTTGTGGGAGGAAGCTGGAGAACCCGGAGAGAACCCACGCTGCACGGGGAGAACATGCAAACTCCACGCAGAAAGATCCTGGGTGTCCTCACCAGGATGCAAACCGGCGACCTTCCTGCTGCGAGGCAACGATGCTAACCACCGTTCCACCTTGCTGCCCTCTGATTACGCTAAACAATTCATTTAGCCAAAACAGCTAAATTAATGATCATATCCAATAAGTTCAATTTATTTTGACAGACTGTATGTCATTGTATAATGCCGCACAATGCAAGATGTAAACTGTAGGGATAAACTGCAAACTCAAAGCATCATAAAATAAATAAAGAAGAGAATCTATTATTTTAGTCCGGAGTACACATGCTAAAGGAATTCCTGTTTTAAAAACTTTTAACAAAAGGAATGCATTAGGTCTGTATATTAGGCAAAGTAAAATAATAACAAAATAGCATATAATCCTTATCTGGCTTTGAATTTTATAAGAAAGCCAAATTGATAACACAGCCCTTGATTTTAACTCTATAACTAAATGTGTCTGGTGAGTCTGTCAGACAATGTTGCAGTGATGATATCAGCATCTTCAAAGTGACTGCTGGTTAACATATAGTCTTAGTAGGACGCATTTTAGCACAATCATGTCCTCATTTCATCGTCTGAGAACAAAAACAGAGAAATATATACATGAGAATAGCAGCTCACTGAGAATTTGACTGTATTAAAATGCAGTATAGGTGAGCACAGTGAGTAGGAGAGAAACAAACAGATGTAAAGTGTCTGCTGTGGGTTTTCTCTTCAGGTGTTGCAGTAGTGTCCCATCTACACCCTGCAGAGAGTACAAACTACTATTTTGTTCAATGATAATTTGAAGCACTCTTTTGAAGCTTTGATTTTTTTCCCCCAGAAACTTATGAACTGAGCTGCACCTGACCAGTGACAAAAGCCAAAAACGAATGACTTTGTGATGCAACAATTACATAATACTGAATAAAAACATTTGTTAGAATGAACTGAAGTAAAAACAGCAACAACAAAAAACAACATATCAGTTTAAAATGTGGATGTCGGCGCATTTTCAGCATCAACGTCATTGATTACGCCGACTAATCGCAGCAGCTCTGTTACATTCTTATCATTCCTGTAACGAAGCCCTTGAACATCACCGGGGAGACTTGTGTCATTGTTTCTCAGAAATTAGATTTCATACACTCACACTGACTGGATTAAAATTTTATGCACCCGAGAGACCATTTTGAAAAAGCTCAATTTTTGGGTGAGCAAATTAGCAGCTTCCCGAAGACCGAAATAGAGATAAAAAGATGTGTTTACAAATTTAATCAGCTTAATGTGGTCGTACTCTGAGCCTTTCTTGTTGGCAGACGCTCTCAAAAGGCAATTAGCACAGATAATAGCTTTGTCATCTAATATTAATGACTCACTGAAATGTGTTGTTTCTGGATCTCAAATGCGCGTCAGGTGCATAAAAACATCCAAGGATGTGCATCATTACGTCTCTATTTCTCCTGTAATGGGTGCATGAGCTAAAAACAAATTTATTAGTGTACACAAATCAGCCACAACTTTAAAACCACTGACGGGAAGGCGTGAATAGCATCGATCACCTGCACGTTCCCCTGGGAAGATTTAGGTGCTGGTATTCATGCGGATGCTACTTTCACATGTACCACCGACCTAAACATAGCTGCAGACTAAGCACGCTCGCTTCCCCCCTGGTGTTCATGCTGACCTTGTATGGACAGACGTATGCACAATTTGTTTTTTTGTTCCTTGGTTGGTGGTTAAAATTAAAGGATAAAGTCTTAGTAAGCAGCAATCTGGAAAAGGTATACCTTCTGAAAATATACAGTAAATGTAAGGAGAAGGTGCCACCAATGTATAGGTCAACAAGCACTTGTGGCTTCATCCTACTTGCTATTTATAGTGTCTTACCTGCACTGGATGAACCTGAAATCATCCATCATTGGGTGTATTTTACAAAAGCCTGAAAACGGAGCCAGGTGGAGGTTGCAGAAGTTTAGTTTACTTAGGAGTTATAATATATTGAAGGGGTTAGTTTGAACATTTTGTCCAATCATACCAAAAAACTAACCTCCAAACCTTTTGCTTATCACAGTTGCAAAGCTGATTTTGATGCCATATTAGAATCTATAACTATTAGAAAGGTCAAGTTGGGTACAGCATGCTTAAAAAGTGTGGGTTTTTGCAGTGTTGTTGCTCTTCTATTGACAAGAGGCACTTTACTGTTCCTGCACAAGTGTGTGAAGAGTTGTTTACTGCTGTGTATTAACTTGCTTATGAGAACTGAACATTTTTCCATCCATATATCACTGGGCTGAATCCACGTCATCGGCGCTAATGCATTTCTCATGTTTAATGGCAGAACAGTGTTGCAATATTTATTTGAGGCTGCACTCCCGAGCTCTGTGTACTAAGATATTTGTCGTAGCCACTTATAGAGGCGGCCGGTGGTCAAATTTGAACCGCCGGCACCTGAACTCGTCAACCTTTTTTTTTTTTTTTTCCACAACCTAATGGCAGGTTGCCATAAAAGCAAAAACCTTTTCTAGGAAAGCAGCAGAACGGAAAAAGACGTATGGCATTCTGGTTGGAGGAGAGGAATGCTGCGAATGGGATTCCAACTGTGGCAGTTGGAGAATGATGTGGGTCACACATTGCCTCATGTAAAGGTCGTGCTTCACCTCCCAGGGGAAGTAAACAACACAGAACAGTCATGGAATATCTGACTTGACTGTTGGCCTCAATTTGTGGAGTGGCAGTCAAGATGAAAGCATCTGTTCCTTGACTCTGGAGCTCCAGCCTCACTGACTTGGTTATATAATAAAAAAATCCAAGAGCCTCGACATCTTTAAGAGGTACATTTTGTTTTCATTGTGTCATTCATTTCCATGTACAAAGAACTCCTTGAGCAGTAAAGCGAAGCATTTAAAAAAAAACTGAAATCAAATTATATCACCAGTGGCTACAGCGCTAGTAAAGACCTTCCAAAGAAACACTTCCCACCAACACTGAAAGAAATCACAAAATGAAAAACAGAAGAAGGCAAAGTGTAGGTCCATGTTTTGAGGATATCAGTTTTGTGATAAAAACAAAGCGTGTGCGATAAAGCATCAGTGTCATTTATTCAGAAAGTTGCGTAAGACGAATCATTTTGTCTTAGCAGCAAACAAATCAGGTTTCATAGTCGATGACCTGAGGACTGCTGTGATATGACGGAAAAGTGGGACCACAGTTTTTTGTAATCATAACAGGAAGACGCCAGCAGCATCAGCAGCAACAACAACAACAACAACAGGTTATTCGGCCAAATGAAATGATTTTATTCAAAATGCACGCTTTATTCAAATATCAAAGCGTGAACTTTGATTTTCCTCCAGAGCTGATTGTTCCCTTGACCCTGTTCCCGTTCAGCGAGGACAGCATGCGTGCTCCCATCCTCCCTCCAGCATTGTTCACCCTGACTCGTGCCTCCTGGGGAGTTTAAGTGAGTGTCTGTGTCCTGTTTCTATCTGCGCTGAACTCCTACACAGTTACATGTGTCTATAATTCAAACCCAGCCAGGGTCATGTGCTGATGCGGACCACATCGATGGCACGCGGATGAAGGACGCCAAGTTCTTGTTACTCACTGTGTGTACCTTTTTTTTTTTTTTCCAACCCCCAGCAGAACACACTTGGACAAAAAGATTAAGTTCTTCAAAAGGCTTCCTAAAATGGTCATACATAAACACTCAAAGGAGATTTTAAAAACCTTGATCACTCAAACTCTTCGGGATTTTTTCAGTTTTTTTACAATTTGCATCAGTAATCTTAACAACTAGAGAATGTTTCCTTCATGAAAGAATTTGTCAAACATCTAAGAGGGCAACATTTTTCTAAGAATGTTATCTTGAGGGTTAAAACTACACAGCTCAGAAACATAAAGGGAACACCTAAACAACACAATGTAACTCCAAGTCAATCATACTTCTGTGAAATCAACCTGTCCAGGTAGGAAGCAACACTTATTGTGAATCACTTTCACCTGCTGTTGTGCAAATGGAGCAGACACCAGGTGGAGATGAGAGGCAGTTAGCAGGACAACCACAGACCATGTCTCTGTTCTCGTCCTTTCTGGCCAATATTTTGGTCACTTTTGCATTTTGTCAGTGCTCTCACCTCTAGAGGTAGCATGAGGCGTGTCTACAACCCACAGAAGTTGCTCAGGTAGTGCAGCTCATCCAGGATGGCACATCAATGCGAGCTGTGGCAAGAAGGTTTGCTGTGTCTCTCAGCACAGTGTCCAGAGCCTGGAGGAGATACCAGGAGACAGGCCAGTACACCAGGAGACATGGAGGGGGCTGTAGGAGGGCAACAACCAGCAGCAGGACCACTACCTCCTCCTTTGTGCAGGAGGACCAGGAGGAGCACTGCCAGAACCCTGCAGAATGACCTCCAGCAGGCCACCAATATGCATGTTTCTGCTCAGACTGTCAGAAACAGACTCCATGAGGTGGTCTGAGGGCCCGACGTCCACAAGTGGGGCTTGTGCTTACAGCCCAGCACCGTGCACGGTGACTGGCATTTGCCAGAGAACACCAAGGATGGCAGATTCTCCATTGGCGCCCTGTGCTCTTCACGGATGAGAACAGGTTCACACTGAACACATGTGACAGACGTGACAGAGTCTGGAGACGCCGTGGAGAACGTTCTGCTGCCTGCAGCATCCTCCAGTATGACCGGTTTGGCGATGGGTCAGTAATGGTGTGGGGAGGCATTTCTTTGGAGGGCCGCACAGCCCTCCATGGGGTCCCTTGACTGCCATTAGCTACCAGGATGAGATCCTCAGACCCACTGTGAGACCATATGCTGGTGCAGTGGGCCCTGGGTTCTTCTGATGCATGACAATGCTCAGCCTCATGTGGATGAAGTGCGTCAGCAGCTCCTGCATGATGAAGGCATTGATGCTATGGACTGGCCTGTCCGTTCCCCAGACCTGAATCCAACTGAGCACATCTGGGACATCATGTCTCGTTCCATCCACCACAGACTGTCCAGGAGTTGACTGATGCTTTAAGCTGGGTCTGGGAGGAGATCCCTCAGAAGAACATCCTGCCTCATCAGGAGCATGCCCAGGCGTAGTAGGGAGGTCCTACAGGCATGTGGAGGCCACACACACTACTGAGCCTCATTTGGACTTGTCTGGAGGAATTTCCACTGAAGTTGGATCAGCCTGTGATGTGATTTTCTACTTTTATTTTGAGCATGATTCCAAATCCAGACCTCCATGGGATAATAACTTTGATTTACATTGATCATTTTTATGTTATTTTGTTCTCAACGCATTGCACTATGTAATGAAGATTTTCAACTGGAATATTTCATTCATTGAGATCTAGGATGTGTTTTTTAATGTTCCCTTTATTTTTTGGAGGAGCGTATATTGAACACAATTCATTTTATCCTAAAGATGAGTTTCCTCATAGACCATTTGAACTCTAATATGTTGAAAGGTTTGTAAATTCTGCTGAATGATGCAGAAAAAAATATTGCTTACTTTAGTTTTAAACTCCAAACACCTTAGTTGACAGTTCATATATATCAATATTTGCATATATCATGATAGAAACAGTCAAATTGGGTACAACATATTTACTAAATGTGTTTATTGTCATGCTCTTATGCACACAAGCGGTTGTACACTTGTTTGCTGCCATAACATGTCAAGGTGTCTCAATTTATAACATTTTTGAATCCATACATCACTTGTCTGAAATCATCTTAGTGCACAGAATGGACATTGCATCGGTGCAAACACATTTTTCATATTTGATACAATACGTTTGTAATATCTGCTAAAAGAGTGTTGTGATGTGCCGGTGGTCACATTTGACTTTATATAAACAAAGAATGTATTACAACCATATTAAATCATTCTATACTAAGAACTGAATTCCTGTTTCAAACCATGTAAATGATAAATAAACGATAAAGTCAAGACTACTTTTAAATCTCTGTCAAATTTGGACAGAATGCAAAATTATGCACATTTTTCTGTGCACAGATGCAAAAGGTTTCTGCTTGCACAGTTTTGGCAGGATCCTATGGAGGAGCCTGAGTTACATTTTGGACAAGAAAATAATTCATTTGGTTTTTGGTTGAGGTTGAATTTACTCATGTAAGCAAAATTAAGCTCTTGGTGTTACCAGGTTCTTTTATATTTTACATGTATATGTATCCTGACCACTACGTTCAACAGCATCCTCATCATAATAAATATATTATCATAATACTTT
Organism: Stegastes partitus; assembly: GCF_000690725.1. Taxonomy (NCBI): domain Eukaryota; kingdom Metazoa; phylum Chordata; class Actinopteri; family Pomacentridae; genus Stegastes; species Stegastes partitus. Next base: position 121,944 of record NW_007579028.1, on the reverse strand, counting down.
CCACTGCTCTTTTTCACTGTTAAAGTCTCTTATTACAAGTCTCTAGTTATGTCTTCTGTCCAAAATCTTTTTATGGTGAAAGTTTTGTTTCTCTCTCTCTCTTTTTTTAAAAAACAGTTTGCATTTGGAGACATCATGTTCATTTGGCAAAACTAGCGCTGAGAGCAGCAGCTTGTGCATCATCTGCTGTCAGTTCAAACTTATTAAATCTGAAGTTAGCGATCCAGTACGCAGTGGGACTTCACGCGCATCTGCATGAGTATATGCATATGCGAGAAACCATCAGCATTTACGTAACCGTGTCCCGATTGGGCCAACGTACTGCTATGGCAACGAGCTCTGTAAACACCTCCAGTCAAACACACACACACACACACACATACACACTGGACGCAACTATCAAACAACAGGCCTTCTGGATCCTCTCTTGAATAAGCTGAACGTCAGGAGAGGGATTTGTTGTGCCCGAAGTCCCACCAAGTTATTACCCAAGTGTGGGACACGAAGGTGGGCAGACGGTGTGGGTTTGCTGAAACGAGTCCAGGTGTTAAGTGCGTTGACTTTAGGACATCACGTCTTTTCAAACGAAACATCATCACAACGCTGTTTATTTTAAAGGCCACCGAGGAAATGTAGGTTGCTGACGGTAACTGTTCTTTACAGCCTCGTGTCGCATGCGATGCGCCTTTGTGTTATTGTTTGAGTCGTGTTCCACCGTCATCATCTTTATGTGTTCAGTCAAACCAGCTATTGACACTTGAAACACTGCTCACAGTTTCCCGGCATAAGCGGTCTGGGTGGCATCACGAGGTGTCGTATCGTCCTCCTGGTGCAGAACAATATCTGTTGCAGGGTCGTTCGTTTTGTCGAACGTCAATACTGTTAGCAAGTGTCACGCAAGTTGTTGCAATGCAGATAAAGCTACGGTTGCCCAGTGTGTTGACATCCAGTGTTTTGCTGAGGAAGAGCCAGGAGCAAATTTTTTTTTTTTAAATCAGTTTCAAAGGAAGCTATTATAGCCTCGATTAACATTGTATTGCAGTTTAATGAATGAGAACAGCAGGTTCCCACACTCCTTCACACACACAGTTCACAACCATCCAGTCAGCTCATTAAACTACCCAAGTAATCACAAACAGTCAAACAACTGATGACAAACAAGAAAAAAAGCTAGCTTCATTAGCTCAGGATTAGGTAGCCATTGTGGATGGGTGGAAGTCCACATGGAGCATACTGAATGTTTTAGTACGACTACAGAGAAAGAGCATGAGGGAGAAAGACTCAAGGTAGAAGTATTTTTGGCCATGTGGGAGCTTCTCTGGCAAGAGGGATTAGTGTGGGAAGCTTGGAACTCTCAGGCGCTCACAAGGAGTTATCAAGTTCACCAAGATAAATAGGTTTCATTTCAGGGGAAAAACAGCAGAAGTGTGTTACTTTGTTCTCAGAAATGATATTAAATAATTCTGCAGGTGCAGGGGGTAACCTGTGAGGTAGAACCTTTAGATCACTCTGCACCTCATTATCACTCTGCCATAGGTCTGGCTTGTTTGTATTTCATCAAAATAATCTTAATCATATTGGATGGAGCGAAGTAAAAGGACACAGCAGAGGTGTCCCTTTAAAGCAGCATCAGGGGGACTTTTTTTTGGAACATTTGCACGAAAGTAGGCGAGCACTGTTATTAAAAGGGCAAATTTACCAGAAAAAAAAGTATCATGGCTGCCTTCCTGCGTGATCTAAATCCTTCGTAACACTTGAAAATTTTTAGGTTGCAAGCTCAGAGGTTGCTGGTGCTGTTTCTCGAAGTAAAATGGATTGTGAAAGCAAAAGGAGAGGGGAAAGCCGCTTGAAATGCACGGCCAATGACATGCTTATACCTGTAATCGACATCTGGTGAGTTAGACGAACCCTTAGTGAACCCTATTCAGGACCTTTATGTTGTCATACTTAGAAGGACTTTTGAAGTCCATTGGACCCAAAGAAAGAATATGTGCAAAATATTTGTTGGTATTTATTATAGACTTTTATAATATGTTAAATACATTTTCTGATAAGTTGACGTATTTTTGGTTCCAAATGCATGACAAATGTCCCTCTTTTTATATATATATATAAAACAATACCTGACGAAATTGCCTGGGGGTCCAAAAGACCCCAAAAGTCCAGGATAGGGTTAAATGTTCTTCTCCGACATAAAATATTTCCTATTAATTGTTGCCTCTTTTTATGTGTCTGTGGTATACAAATTAAAATTAATGTCAGTATATGAACGAAAGAAAGTTGTCATTATTGTGTCATGTATGTCGCTTTGCCCAGCCAGGATCAGGCTAAAAGGCAGAACTATACGACGACAGAAATCAAAAGAACCCCTAATAAATCAACCACCCATCCGTTTCCAAGTCTTATTTACACATAGTGATTACATTTTTTTACAAATACAGTGAAACAGGTTCCACATGTAACATTAGCTTTGTTAGGTAACAAATGTAATAAATAGTAATTAATGTAATAAATAATTGCAGCCAACAGTCAAAGCCACAATAAAATGTGACTGTCAGAACCAAGTGAAAGTGATACCTCTTCCCAAAAGGCAATACTTGGCAATGTTTCCCCCTCCTGCCAGTCTGATTACCTATCTATGGATATGCATCTGTTTGTGACTGTCAGAATAAACCAACCCTGAAAAAAATGTGTATATTTAGCAAACAAAATGCAAATGCAACCACTTCCAAACCCGACTCCCAATCATACCTTAGCAGTCGTAACCAGGCACGACCGGACTGCCAAGATTTAAGTTTCTCCACATGTTGAAGTCGTGTGTGTGTGGAGAAAGAGAAAGTATCGAAAGTGCTTGGAGGGTGGTTTCTTTTCTTAGCCTTTCCAAAACCAGAAAATCAAGGGCAAATGTTCAAGTGTTGGATGGAACATCGTGTATATCTGCTCTAATGCAAGCTGCAACCTCGCATCATCCTCAACGCCAAGGAGATTATTATGAGCCTCTAAATAATTAACTTGTTTCATTACGCTACAGATTACAATAAAAATAAATAAATAAATAAATCCCTGTTCAGAGCTGGAACCTCTGCTGTGTAAATGTTGGTCTTGGATGCTCTTTACTTGTTTTTTTTTTTTTTTTGCAGCTTCAGCCAAAACTTATTACATTACACTCGTCAGGCTCATCTGTTATTCCTCATCCTCAAAGCTTTTCTCTTGTGAAAGTGAAACAATACAGCAACCTGAGTGCTGCTTGGACCGAGTATCTTGGGTTAGACCAACAAATAGTTCAACATTTAATCACATTTGAACAGGTTCTGCTGCTTAACGTCCATTTCTTTTAAACGGATCAGCAGCTCGTTTGGATACAGACTTTGCATCTGGGGCCTGTAGCTCAGGATTTTATTCCTTGTTATAAAATGTGAGGGCTGAAGGTGGGGCCCGGTGAGGACACCCGGGGTCTTTCTGCGTGGAGTTTGCATGTTCTGCGTGGAGCGTGGGTTCTCTCCAGGTTCTCCAGCTTCCTTCCACACAGTCCAAAAACATGTTGAGGTTAACTGGGGATTCTAAATCGTCCGTAGGTGTGAATGTGAGTGTGCTTGGTTGTCTGTCTCTAAGTGTAGCCCTGTGATAGACTGGTGACCTGTCCAGGGAGGATTAAGCGGTGCATAGATAATGGATGGATGATAAAATGTGTGTAGACACCACATGAGTTGTTGTTTTGAAAGATGTCAGCTAGAAACAGTAAAAAGTCAGGAGTTAACGTGAACCAATGAATGCTAACAAACTGAGCACAGCAGATAAGATTGGATTGTGTGTGTGTGTGTGTGTGTGTGTGTGTGTGTGTGTGTGTGTGGTTTTCAAGCGTCATAACTTATTAGAATATTCCAAGCCAAGCCAATATTCCAAAACAGTCCAAGCCAAGGTTGTAAATAACAAGAATGGAAACAGTTGGGTGGATTAATAGAACGAGAATGTGAGAGAAGACCACTTAGCGGTTTGTAGTTGTGTAATGTACAGTATCTTAGTTATGTCTGCATCAATAATGTGTGTATTTTGTTGCATATCAAGCAAAGATTCAACTTTGTTTAGTCTTTAGGATGCTATAAAATCAGATGCAGAAATATGTAAATAGATTTTTACCTCTCATGATCGTTTACACTCTCCCCTCTACTTTTTTTTTAAGCATCTAAATTAAAGGAAAACATATAGATGCACAGAGGGATAAAGCAGAACGGCATACGATCTGTCTGGAACCTTCCAGACGACACGCAAGCATTTTACCCACAGACTAAGGGCGACGTCTCTGATTTCACAAGTGACAAGAATTTAAATGAGAAAAAAAAAAAAAAATGTTCTGTGTGCTCCGTCTTACATAACTCCTTTTCCCATTTGGTGCAATCGTACATACCACACACTGCCTTCCACAGCATGGGTGGACCCTCGCAAGTACAGTCACTGAGATCTCACTGTAAACTGTGAAGTAAAGCTGAAAACTATTACATCCAGTTCATGTACGTTTGTCGTCAATAGGTACTTTGCTGACCATACTGACAGTTTGCTCGGCCTCCTCGGTAAATATTTACGTGTTACTCATTTAGCTTTTTCATTGGACATATCCAGGCTGGCTGCATCCTGCGTGGATTTGAACTCCGGAGACCTTTTGTCCCATCCAGGCAATCGAACTGTACAGTGAAAAACACGCTCATGTTTGCCTACAATGCAAAAACCATCCGATGTGTTAATACAGTATGTGCCGTTTCTGATATCCACCGTGGCCCTCTGGAAAATTACTCGTTTGTTTCATATTGTGAAAAAAAAACAACACTTGAGTCGACACTGACACTCATCAGTATGCGGTATTTTTATATCGTTTCCTCGAACCTCTTGCGTTGTTCATTCAGTAAAAAAACAAAAACAAACTAATAATAGGTCCGGTCACATGCGCCCGACCTGAGAGCATCACAATCTGGACGTCAACAAGCACCGTGCCTGTCTCATGCTATAACCTTTAAGCTAAAATTAGGTTAACGTGCACATTAGGGCCTGGGGAACGATGGGAGGTCGGAGTTAATAGCTTTCTCCTGGAAGGATTGCTAGGACGTGTAGCTGAGGTACATGACTTAACAGCACCCAGAGTTCACTAATATTTTCGTACGGTGGTCTAAAATAGCACGTTTGGGTTCTCGCAAATGTTTGTCCTGCTTATCGCGGCGGAGCTGACGGTTCGTGGAAGCATGTCTGGTCCAAACATGTTGTTCTTAGCTCATATGTGCGTGCTTTTGATTATTTGTGTAGTCATAAAACTCTGTATTATTTCTTCGATGCTACTGGTTGGCCACAAACCTGACATTCACATTTTTAAAAAAAAACAAAGGTCACCCTGAGCTAAATTAAACAGAACTATTTTTATAGGTATCTGTTCTATTTTCTAATTCCAGGCTTGTGGATCAATTGTTCATATTTGATTTAGCCTCAAGGACAAAGGTGAGTCCGTTAGGTCAGACGAAACTGTGTTTGTCTTGTGCTCAGCCCCGTTTTAGCCAAACAAACAGATAATATGCCGTATTCCTCGACAATAACCAGAATCATTTCTCTCCATTTCCTCCCCCCTTGTTTCGCTCGTTATTTACGACCCGGCTAAAGCAGCAAACATTCATTTGACTGTGTAACATTCATTTAGACGTGCAGTAGCCTACAGGTTCGTTTCAGACAGAAGTAATGGATGGGCTGATTGTGTGAGCGGCGCTGCGACATTAAGTGGAAATTGTCTGCCGCGGTGTTGAATTTTAAGTGTTGTTGGAGCCAAACAAGAAAGTTCATCTCGCTCTTATTGCCGGTGTTAAATAACGCTGAACCACTGTTTCTAACGTCCCGCATTTAGGATGAATCATAAAAACGAGAGGCGAGAAACGACTTGAATAATGATAAAGGCTAGAAGTAAATGTTGCTCCGTCTGAGGAACAATTTTGTTTCATTTAGTTCCTTGCGAGAGAGAGAAAATTGCAAGTCGGCTCTATGGTGGCATTAGTGATTCCTTCCCCCAGATCATTTTTACAACCATTTCGAGCTGCCCGTTCCATCAAACCGAACCACCCCTTAAGAGTCCGAGAACGCTCACGAAGCGCCGAGTTTGAACGGAACCTACAGTATTTTCATTTTTGCGCTAGCTGCCTCATCCTTGACACACACAAAGAAGAATGTAAGCATCACGCAAGCATCAGTAAACACATTAAAATTGTTTCCCCCCCCCTTGAACCTCCGCAAAGACAGCTGGTCTTTATCCAAGATTCAAACAAACATTCAGACCTCATAAACAAAATGTTTGGGCCGCTTAAGCCAGAAAGCGCCGCGTTGGAGCAACACGTGTCCGTCTGCGAGGATGCGTTCGCCGGCTGAAACGAGATGATTGATGATGTGATGTCAGGAGAGAAAAAAAAAAAAGGGAGGATTTGAGGGCTTGGATAGCAACAGTTTAATTTAATGGTTCTGACTGGAAAGAACATACAGTGGTTTGGTCTTATATGGGCCATTTATAGTGTGTCTCTTGTCACCTTGTGATGGAAATGAGCATTTTTCATTCTCTAAGTTCCAATGCGGCTACAAACTGTAAAACACATCAGTGAGATATTTTTTATTATATAGCCTCTTATGGCTTTAATTTCAATTGTTTAACTAGCTGAATGCCTGGCGCTCTTTGGCACCGGTGGAAACAAATATTCTATTCCTCATAATCAAGTTCTATCTTTGGTAGTTTATTAATTCTTTAAACCATATTTAACTACGCGGTTATTTGGAAAGCGGTTTTTACATAAGCAGCAGATATAAAACTGTCCTCGACATGGTGGCAAATGATATCCTGCCTTGTAAAATTTTACACTCAGGAGTTCCTTAAGCAAACAGATGCCTTTGCCTGTTTCATAAGGCTTGATATTCATGTGGTGTGCCACAAGGATCAAATTCTTGGACTAAGTCAGCAGTGCATTATGATCTTCCTCTTTTTTTCCTCCTGCTAAACCCGAAAATATATGTGTTAGTAGCTCAACCTGTATGTCATATATCACTTGAGGACAAAATGAGAAGCTTTTGGTAGAAAATCTAAACACAGACATATATTCTTTTTCATATATTCTTCACAAACATGTGGTTGTCGAATAATTCTCACTTTATTTTGACATATAAAGATCGGATTCAGACGGGGTTTCTCAGAGGCAGCAGAGGACAGTTTCTTTTCACCGGTAGGCAGGAAAAATGTCTTAGTCAAACAAAGCTGACGTTATTTTTCTTGACCTGCTCTCTGTCTGTCTCTGGCTCTCCTTGCATCGATGATAGGCCACTAAAAACATCAAGCGAGAGGAAAAGGTGCAGAGCGGAAAGAAAAGACGGGGCTAAAGTTGGTGCTCGTCGAAGGCCAAGTAAACACTGTCTGGCGGGAGAAAGGAGAGGTGACAGACAGAGCGGGGATAAAGAAGTGGGGCACGAGCTTCACATGGTGAGAAAACGGCGAGAAACACGTCTGTCACACTCTAACCCATATATGACACGGGCTGTGTGGAACAGAAGCCAGGCGTTTTGTTACTAAGATGTTTAACTGGTGATAATAAAAGAACTAATTGACTAAATTGAAAATCAGCTTCCCTGGGAGTTTTCTTCAACCCAAAAGAATTCAAAAGAACTGTTTAAATAACAAAAATACGACCTTTTAATGCTTCAAATGGTGGTTTAAAATGTGTTGCTTGTGCACATTTGAATATAACAGGAATACACGATGGAGTTAAGCCTTATGTTGTGTTAAAAATTACATTTAAAAAAATATATAAATAGACAAAATGTTCCTCAAAGTGCAATACATAGAAAACAACCCTTTAAGAATATTAAGAATATACATGAATGAGTTTATAACAGCTCGTCATGTAGTCCTTGCCCTCTGGATTTTTAAGAAAACTCTTTTAAAATGTCCTTTTATTATCACACAACTGATACGTAACAAGTGATTAGAGCCAGATTTCACCCTTCTGGAACAGCGTGACATTAAAAAAAAGGGGGGGACTTATGAAATAAATTCTGTTTGTTCATCCAGGCTCATGAATTCAAGCCACCAGTTGTAAACGATTCAATAAAAAAGTTCTCTTGTTCAGAGGTCACATCCCCACACACACACACATCCTGCACCTAAAGATGTCACAGGATTTATGAAAAAGGAGCTTTGACAGATCATTTTAAATAATGGAAACACAAGCCCCTAAGGAAATGTGTCCATGACGCCAATAGGTAGTAAAATTACCCTCAAATCTGCCAAGACCAATAGGCTCCAGCGCTGTCTGCTGCATTCCTCCCCCTGCACGGAGCACACAAACTGCCATTTAAGGCTGCCGAGCGTGCTGACAGACCGGTGGAAGGGGAGGCAGATAAAGAGGAGCAGCACTTCTGATATTCTGCGATGATAAAGCGAGCACTTGAACGCCTCTGTCGCTACTCTGTCATTAAGTCAGCCTTCAGAGCTCCGATATCTCCGGCTTGTTCTTTTTTTTCTTCCACTTTCTTTCCATTTATCTGGACTTTTTTTTTTTGGTAAGATCACACTTGATGAAGTTGTGCAGGTGTGCAGTTCAGCTCTATAAATAGAGCGATGACGGCAGACACTGATGATCTATCTGCTTTCCAGTTAAAAGTCAAATAATTTTGGGGGGGAAATTGTGCAAAGTATTACTTCATTGTTCACCAGAAAATGAAACACGGTGAGATTTCTCCACTGTTGTTCATCACTTCATGTTGGCCAAACAAGAAAAAGACAGACATGTGAGACTGCATGCTTCCCTCTGCTGGACAAATGGAACAACTGCACAAAAAAACCTTCTCTAAAAAGAATCAAAAATTAATTATCTCTTTATTACTTTATTCTCTACACTTGTGACTTCTAATGGACAGTTTCTAACAACTACGGACACACATGGATGCTGATGTTATATATAAATATATCAGAAACACAGCTAAAAAGGAAAAAATACCCTCAAATCAGTCATAATATCACAATAATTTTCACTTA
>NW_007579028.1:100507-112182 GCF_000690725.1 Stegastes partitus | reverse complement strand
AATCATACTGTACATATTTCAGTACTTACATTTTTAATTAGGTTCATACTTTCCTTCTGTCTGCTTTGTGTAAACACAGAGTCACTAATGGATTCTGGGTTGCAATGAGGAGTGTAGAATTTTTTCCTTTTTTCATCTAATCGGGTTAGAACAGATGATTTGTTCATTTATTTTATTTTTTTATTTTATTTTATTTTCCAGACAGCGCAGTACTTCACCAATGTGTAGTTCAAACACCGAACAAAGTTCAAAATCCAGTGATTCTTTCTGTTTTTACTATTTTGGCTCTGATAAACGGTGTCATGTGGTGATGGTTTGAGATTTTTTTTAAAGATAACATTCCTTTCAAACGCGCCGGGGGGGCTTTGCGGTTCAGAAAGTTAATAAATGACTTCTTTCAAAGTGTCCTTGTTTTCCTGTTATGTTGGGAATGTCTTGTTTATACTCTCCGTCTATGAGAGAGCAAAAATGTAACTTCACCGATTAAGCCGGCTTTTACGGCGACTCTTCCCTTTGACGTTGCTCAATCAAACTTTGGGAGAAATTGCTTTTGCTCTATATGCAGAAACATCTTCTATGATGTGACTATGTGGTGCAGTGGAAACAGTCAGAGTGAGAAAATTGTTATTTTTGACTCTTGGCTGCTGGTTTATATAAATGCAAATGAGGCTGAGTGCATTTTCTTGTGCATTTAATATTTTACCATCATTATCCTGCCTGCTTGTGTATGATGCATTCAGACTTACATGCAACTCAGATTTATATATATTTAATCTATCTAACTCCGCTTGGCAGCACATAGCAAATAGCTGCAAAACAATTCTATCGTGCAACTGATCACACATTTTAGGCGACAGATAGTACTGAATATTCAGGCACGTGTCTGTCCTTGTGTTACAAATCAAGCTGTGATGCACTGCTGATTTATCCATGTATGTGTCTGCTCTATATGTCTGCTGTTCTAAAAGTGGTATTCCTTTTATTTTTGCTTGTATTAGATAAACTTGACATAAAAGGCTGAATATTCTTGCTTGACGCTGCAGGATTCTTGTGCACTTGCTCGGCTTTACCACTTGATGTCACCCTTTTTACAGAAACAAGTGAACTGAAACTTGGTCCTGAGCTGTTAGATCAGTCACTCATTGCTGATGCAAGTGTCAGAGAGATGTACTCATAGAGCTGCATTTCACTTCACACGTGAGGTCGCAAGGAAAGGAAATCTGAGCTCTGTTGCTTTGTACTGCTACATATCAAATGTCAGTAATATTGTATTTGTTGTGGCTCGTCTTCCTCCTCCTGTGTGCTCAGTGTGTGTTGTTATTTCAGGGTGAAGCTGCTTACCTTCCTCCCAGAGAACAGCATGCACAGCTGATGCATGGAGCCTCCGTTCTTGGTCAGCTCTTTCTTCAAGGTTTTGGGCGACGGGAGCGTCCAGCCGCCCTTGTGGTGCGACCCCCCGGCCTCCAGGCAGTTGATGGCGTTGTCGGAGGTGAAGCAGGGCGTGCGTGGGTCCTGCAGGAGGCTGCCTTCGCTGTGCGTGCGCCTGCGGAGGGAGTTCTGCACGCTGAGCCCTCCTCCGCCGTGCTTCTCGCAGGTGGCCCCCTCCACCATGCTGCGCCGCTTGCTGTCGCTGCGCTGCAGGTAGGCGTCGTCGCTGTCGTCCTCGTCCTCCTCCTCCTCGGACTCCTCGTCTTCGTCCTCGTCGTACTCTTCTTCGTCGGTGTTGGGCGAGGAGAGGGCGTCGGCGCTGAAGGAGCGGTCGAGGCGCAGCTCAGGGATGACGAAGGAGGACGAGGAGGAGGAAGGGGGGGCGTTGGTGTCAGGCGGCTCCGAGACGTTGTCGTCGTCCGTGTTGGACACCACCAGGTTCAGGTTGACCTCCTCTTCATTCCTGTCACCTTCATCTCCTTCTTTTTCCTCCCCCTCACTCCCTGCACTCTTTCTGCTGGCCCTGTCCTCCTCCTCCTCCTCCTCTATGTCCCCCTTGTGCTCCTCATCCTTCCTCTCTCTCCAGATCTCCATCTCGTGCCCCTCTATACTCTTGCAGTCCTCGCCCTCCGTGGAAGGAGGTGGTGTCGGAGGCACCTTGTGTCGCTCCTCGGATCCCACCAGACCTCCGAGGGGCATGTAGATCTCATCCAAAGGGGTGAGCGGCTCTGAGGGGTGAGGGCTGCCCAGCGTCGGGGGCTCGGAGGGACTGGAGGGATACAGGCTGCTTTCCTCGCCCTCGGAGCTTCGAGGGGGCAGGTGGAGGCAAACACCTCCTCGATCTCCTCCTACTCCGCCCAGCTCACATGAAGGGGCATCCACCTTAGGCTCCAACATCTGGGTAGAGGAGAAAAACAGAGGGAGGGAACAGTTGGTCAAATATGTCTGGACACATAACGCTCTGGTAGTAAATCAAACAGGTTAAATAATTTAGATTGATTTCACTGCAATGAACAAATATGCTTCTTGCCCCTACTTCAAAGCACCAAACTCGATTTTGAAAAATGCTTGTCCTGTTACATATTGCAAGTGATCTAACCGTAATGTCAGGATCGGATTAGACGATACTGATGCTTCTTGAGAATGTCACAGTGTCAGTTTAAGTAATGACGGCCCTGCCTTGACTTGACAAAGACACTAATCACAGCATGGAGCCCATCTTGACGTGAAAGCTCTTCCCGGAGGGGAGGCAGACATCTCAGATCAGAGATACCTACAGCAAAGCATCACAAACCACATTGTGGACTTTGTCAAACTGGTCGAATAAAAGCAACAAAAAAACAAAAACCAATCTGATATGCTCGTCTTTCCATCTGGGCTTTCAAGGTGTCATAACATAACACACAACCTGTCGTACCCGATGCCAATATTTGCTCCCAACATCATATAAAGCCATTTTGGGCTAAAATAAAATACCAGAGACCACATTGTAAGTGCATATTGAGATGTGCTGCTGTACTACTCTGGAGCCTGCTGCAGTGATTCAGTCAAACTAAGCTGGCACTGTGCCCTCAGGGAATGAGGAATAAAAACAAGCCAAACCTCCTGCAAAACTGATAAGATTACTGCTACAGTGTCTTAGATCCAGTCATCCATCTGCTAACCCATCCATCTCCTCTCTGACATGTTTCAAAGTACCGCAAGTTTCTCTCAAGCCCAAATGACCACACACATACGAGCCCCCGCTGCCCTCGGCGGCGTCTTCGAGCCAAACACAACATCCTCGTTGCACACGGATGTGCACATTCACACACACACACACAGCACAGTGCTTTCTCAGTGCCCATTAAAATCTATCTGTATTACCTCCTTTCCAAAATCTGCTGGTTTTAAATGCTGCTTTAACCTCTTGCAGAACCCTCGGTGGGCGGATCATTGCAAATGCATTTCGAGTGGGCCAGCATCATTCAAGCACGCAGAATTTTATTAGAAATTTGACTAAAGGTCGCAAAGTTTTCAGTGAGACAAAAGATAGAAATGAATGTTTCTGAAGTTATGCAAAAAAACTTTTCCATTTGATGTGATGATGCTGCAGTTTGTTTCCTATTTGCATCATGCAGTTTAATAGTATATAGCCACAATGCAGATTTATCCATTCATCCATCATCTATACACCGCTTAATCCTCACTAGGGTCACCTCAACATGTTTTTAGACTGTGTGGGAGGAAGCCGGAGAACCCGGAGAGAACCCACGCTGCACGGGATGAACATGCAAACTCCACGCAGAAAGATCTCGGGTGTCCTCACCGGGACACGAACCGGCGACCTTCTTGCTGCGAGGCAACGGTGCTAACCACTGCCCCACCGTGCGGCCCCCCAGTGCAGATTTCTGATTTATTGAATTACAGGCACTTGTATATTTTCGAAAATTTAAGCAGAACTCGTGGGTTGGGGAGATTAGTCAGCTGTGGATTGCTGTGATAGCATGAGCTCGCTAAGTACGTGACCAGAATGTTCTGAAGCTAAGAAACTTATAACCATATCAAGATGCTGTAGCTATTCAATATGTGTTGGCCGCGCTCCAGTGAATATAGGTCAGAGCAGAATATCCAGAAACCAGAAGGCTTGCACGAATACTTCAGAGATGATGCTCTGGTTTCGACGGTGATATCAGATCTACAGTATAAAGTTACATTATGAGATGTTTGAATATGTTAGCATCAACCCCGAGCTGGAGTTTCACCACAGGATGTTACTTGTGTGGTAAAAAACAAACTTAGACATCTACTCTCTGAGCGTCTGATTCAAAAGAGCCCCCGAGTGCACTTGTGAAATCACAAGTCCCTCAGTTACGTCTACAAATCCAATTCCACCTTCTGAAAGGTCTGCAGCGAGTCTTGTGAAGGGCCTCATTGTGCTGGACGAGTTAACCCATGATGACGAGCTGCAGTCACAAGACGCTCTGCTCTAATTGCAGATAATGTTGCCTCCTCTCAGGCAGCTCTCATGATAGTTCACAAGCTGTTTATGTACTTTTAAAGCTTAAATTAGTTCCCCCAGATACGACTGCCCTGCCCCGGTGCTCGCCTGTAAACTTTCGACCTGCATTCATGAGCTCTCCAAAGAGCTTTTTGAACTTTTAAACAGGATAAACTAAAAAAAACAATCCTAATATCAATATTGTCTGCAACCGTAGTTCATGTAAGTATCACATAGGAATGTCAAGAACAGAAATCGGTCATCATTGCATTTGTTTTTTAGAGCCGAGCTTGAACTACAAGCAGAACTAATCTGTGGTATTTGCATGTGATGTAAAGCACAGTCTGCCTGGGAGAGATATATATAGGCACCATCTGAATATATCCAGACACAGAACGCAGTGTCTGAAAATAGGGTTACTGTGTCTCTTACGACACTCTGAACTCCATTTTTTTGGTACATTTATTGGTTGTGGAGAACCTCAAGGCTCTGTTCTGAGCCAGATTCTTTTCTTTCTTTGTCTCTCGCATAGTAACTCAAACTATCTACTCATGTGGCATTTAAAACATTAAACGCCATATTGAACACACTAAAATATTACACACATTAGGTGTTGGATCAATAGAACTGCTTGATCAGTCAAACAGACAACATCTGATCCCTCTGCATCAGCCATGACTTAATGATGTTTAAGTGTAATACATTCTCTTAAGGAGTAAGCATGCTAATGGTTGCGCTAAAGTAGACCTGTAACTGCAGATATACTCCATCTGATTGGTACCAAAACCTCAGTGTCCTGTGACTGACTATCAGTGTCTAAACTCCATCTAGAAAGTTTTGGCAGTGAACTCGTGCTATAGCATGCTAGCAGGGTTAGCACTGAAAGCTGGGGAGACTACGTCATGTTCATTAAACATACAATGTGCTAAGTCACACCACAAGCGTGATTTTGTGTGTCCTTAGTGTTGATAGAAAGAGAGAAAGGCTGCGTTACTTTGCACAATTTTAAAAGCTAAAATTGCACCACTGGCTTTTAAACACACCTCCACACCTCAAAACTGGCCAGTAGACTTGAAAGGCATGTTTTTTGTTTTTTTAAATCACAAAATTCTCATTTATCAGAGCCAGAAAATGCAAAAACAGATGGAATCACTGGATTTTTAACTTCCAAACATTCCTTAAACTAATTGTGTGCGATATGGAGAGAAAATTATCCAAATCTATGCTTTAAGTTGTGATATTTCACTAAAATCACATTTGTTCTTCATGTATCACTAAAACAAATACTCAGAAGTTAATCATTTGCAGTAACTACATTCTAAAAATTAAAAACTATGCGTTCCTCTTGTGACTGAGCTGCCACCGGTTGCGACATGACAAAAATTCAGGTACTATTTAGCTAAAGCGCAGGCTGTGTAAAAGATGGGAGTATACAAAGGAAAAATATAAAAAGTAAAATATCTGCACTATGTGCAGCCACAATATTTTACAATATTGATAAAATGCAAAATTCTTGTCTATGATGATTCCATTTTTTTTTTAATTTTTGGAAAATAAACAAAGGAATTCAACTTTCCTCTTTTTTTTCTTTTTATTTTAATCTGTGGCATTTTAACTGTGTCATGCTGCACATAAGATGTTTTTTGAGATGTCTCTACTTCTAGTTATGGCTGTGCTGTTTCCATAGAGGTGGTATACTGCAGAGAAAGGTGAGTCCACAGTGAGCAAAAATGCCAACAAACTGTGGTTCAGAGGGATAATGGTCCATTTAAGTTATTATGAATATGTTGCACTTTTCTTCACTTTTAAAAAATTCAACAGCTGAGAATCTTTTCTTCCTGAGAGCATGCAACATATAGGTGTCAAAAATAAATAAAAATAAAACTGCTTTCCAATTAATCACTTCTGTTTCTTTAGGATTTCCCATCATTCTAAAAAAAAAAGGGATCTCTGTCTAACAATCACAAGTCAAAACAGACTTCCCTTCTGTTTACTTGTTACCGTTTTAATTCCCCATCTCCCAACGTGGCCGCTGAGAAGCTCCTCGACATCAGAACAGCGATTCAGCGCTATAAATACTAACTTGATGTTCATGGATACATACAACAGCCCGAAGGTGATCCAGGCCTTTCATTTTCCCTTCTAACGCGTCTTTAACCTCCCTGTGATCCCGTCTAGATGGTTCACAGCGTTGCGACCGGGACATCAAGTCTTCTTGGTGATGCACAGTGTTTATGAGAGGTATTTTTAGAATGAAATGCTAATTCATAAAAGGGAAGTGGAAGTAAAGCCTCTGCCTTTATCCCTTCTTCTCTCTTTGTTCTTTCTGTGTTTCACGGTGGTCCAACTAGTGAGTCACAGTCTATAAATGATGACATTTTATTGTTTTATTAGGCGCGTCACAGGGAAATTATGTTGATTTGGCGACTAAAACGGGCTAAACACCTCTTCTGTTTCATATATTTACACCTGTGATTTACACAGTTTCTCTTTACTTTCCTCTTCCTGCACCTTGCTGACCCTCTTTCTCCTTCCCTGTCTTCCACACACAAACCCCTGACTGTTGAAGATATGGCTTGAGACACAATGGAGCCACCTGTCCTGTCAGATACACTTGTTCCTTCTCACACTCTCCACAGCGCACACACACACACACACACACACACAAACACACAAAAATCAAGCTTCAGATTATCCCTCTGCTGAGCGACCTGCCCTCACGTCTTATCTGAAGATACGAAAGAACAAACATATTAATAAACTTCAAGGCATTTTTTTTTCTCCAAATGTGACATCTGCCTCTTTGTCTCTACAGCGAGCCCGCCTCGAGAAAAAAACAAAAGACAAACGAAAACACACAAGCTAACGAGACATGTGCGGTGTGCAAACACTTTGTTTCCGCGCTCGCGTTTGTGCGTGCGCCCGCACAATGCACGTGTTCTCGAATGCGTCTCGGAGTCATCAATGATTCAACAGAATATAATCTCTGCCATTGCCTCAATTAAGCAAGGAAACAAAACCGGCACTAAAAGGCCGAGAGAGTGAGATGCAGGGGTAAGAGAGTGAATAGATGGAGGAGCCAAAGTGGATAAGACAAACAGAAGGGAGGATGGATGGGAGTCCGTGAAGCAACATGGAAATGAGGAAATGAATGAGTGAGAGAGGAAGATTCGGAACAAAATCTCAGAAAATGTTGCATCACCACGCTGATATTCATTAATTTACAAAGAGACGCATTCAAAAGAGCCACCGGTAACGATGGAATTGTTACATTAGGATGGATTTCCAAACAGATTTTTTTCCTTCCAAATGTTTCGTGCGTCTTTGTGTGCAAGGATGAAACCACAAAAGACTGGATTCAGCTCACTGAGAAGATGTGATTTAATGCTTTGCTGGCCAGCTAACTCCCTGACCTGTAACACTGCTTCATCATATTAGAGATTGTGCCTGTTATTTGTGTTCAAGGCCAGTAAGCAGCCATACAGGGCACTGATGTGTGTCTGCCACGAGTGCAGCTGGATGAATTTCACTCCACAGAGTCCTTTTATACATTATATACAATTCTTTCTTTTATTTTTTAAGACCAGAACTGTCTAATGATTGCAAAAAAAGGAAAAAATGTTGTTTTTCCATGAGAGAAACATTTAACTGCAAGTATTCTGAAGCCACAGATGACAGCCAGTCAGGCCGCCACTTCAATCTAGACGGAAATACCAACCATTAGATGGATTTCCCAGGAATCTGGCCGACATGGTCCCCAGAGGATGAACCCTCCTGACTATGTTGGTCAGTTGACTTTCCCGCTGGCATCACCATGACTTTAACATTTGTGGCTCAAAGCTGACTGTCTCAACAGCTGATGATTGGATTCACATGCACTTAAAGCAGCAACAACTGGCATTTGTGAACTTTTAGTACAAAATAAGGCCAAAATTTCAGTCAACCAGAAGCTTGTCTTATGACCAAACAGCTTCAAGAACAAACACATTTACCTATAAATCGTTTTTAATGCGACTTTGTATTGCTGAAAATAGAGGTGATGTTTAAACTGTACCACGGTTCATGCTTAAATGACTCGAAGAAAAACCTCACATGTCGCATTTTTCTCACATTTTTCTCCCCCAACCTTATAACAAAATCTCTCGAGTGACTTGACATGCTAACCTCGCTTCTTGCAATCGATCCAACAGTTTAGTTTTTCTTTACAGTGAGCATCACAGCTTCACAGAGCAGCTGTCTCGTTAATGCATCAGTTAAGAGCTAGATATGGTAACAGGCGCTCTATGTGGGCTTTAAACAAACTGGAGCTAACACATCAGCAGATGGGAAGGTTTTTATCATATTTCCAACATTTTGGGTCTGTTCAGTTCCATTTCCTTCAAGTTCACTCGGGCTTAGGTGTGAAATTATAAAGACTGAAAGAAAAAGATTCAATCACTAAAAAACAAATGAAAAGAAACCAAAAACCTTAGTAGTTAAGTAGTTTCAAAAATGAACACACAGAACATTGCTTGGGTTATGCTCCGTCTCTTGTTTTGGGGCTCCCTGGAGTCCTTACAACTGGGGACAGATCTGCATGTAACTACTGGTTTTTGTGCTCCCTGGAGTCCCAAAACAGGGATATTTTTACAGACAAATGGGCTGTGGAGGGAAGCCAGTGTTCACATTGCTCCCTGCATTCTATGACTTATTAATGAGTTCAAGGACAATAACAGCTCAGAAAATCTCCAGCAAATACTATTTCATGTCATGTCACAATTTGGAGTTGAATATAAAATTCTACACGTAAATCACCTCAATCATGTGAATGCCAAAAACAAGCCGCGCTCATATGTGATGTCCCATAGAGTTTGCATGGACTGTATACAGTCTATGTAGGTTTGTTGTTGTGAAGAAATGCCAAAATAGCACAGCTGATCCAAGCTAGAACTATAAAAACAGAAAAAAAATGTCAACTTTCTATTGATCTTCTAAGTGCTCGTCTGTGATGTCAGGAAAATTAACCAAAGCTAAACTTAAAAGTGTGAAGTCTGTGAAGATTCTCAGTCATCCAGGTCGTGGTTATTCTCGTGGATGATTCGTAGCAACTGGACTTGCTTGAAGACGTTCCACCTCTCATCCAAGAGGCTTCATCAGGTCTGATTGACTAGTTGGGAGTTCCATTTACTTATATCCTTAAGGAGTCATTAACACCTGAGATTCAACTGGGGGTTTGTTGCTCCTCCCCCTCGTTATGTGAGCTGTTAGTGCTCCCCCTGCCACAAAGGGGTTAAAACTGTGATCATCATATAAATCGCTTTATCTCATTAACTAGTTTCCCTAACCAGATTTTGTAAATAAATAAATAAATGAATGAAAAAAAAAAAATCAATGCTCTTCAACACAACTACGAAGCCATTATTGACTCAGCTGTGAACAGCGATCATGTGACAAAAATTCAGGCACTTTTTTTTGGCAGAACTGTCCTGAACTGCAGGCTGTGTTTATGCAGAGCAAACAGGAGACAAGTATGACCATTTAAAATATAAGTAGTAAATATTTAGACTATCTAGATACTTCCCCGTATTGCTAACACCTGAGGGAACATGTTGATCCCAGTCTATTTTTTCGGAATATAAATATTCAAAGAAATTTCACTTTTTCTGCTTTATGATTTACGACATTCTAACTGTGTCATGCTGCACCGAGGCCATTTCAGAGTCCTCTCTACTTCTAGCTGTGCTGTTTCCACTGAGGTGCAGAACTTTATACTGCAGTAAAAAATGCACCCAGAATGGGGAAAGAGGGTTAAATCATATGAATGAGTTTAAACATACATTCAAAACTGACTGCATGTATTGTTTGCACTCAACTGTCCGATGATATATCCTCCTGGTGTGCTTCACAAATAGAGATCTGTTTTTAACACTGTCTGCTTAGTGTGGTGGAAAAGAAACACTTAAAACCTATATTTAAAAATAAAAAAAAAAATCCTTGAAGAAATGAAGATTGACAAATATGACCTTCTTTCGCAAATGACATATTCCTATTCTGAAGGTCTGCATCTCTGAAGGTCAACATTTTTCTCCTAAAGATAGTCGCGCAGGAAACCACACACGCCTGTGGACGGTCACCGAGGGACGTTCACGTGGCCTCTGTCCCGCCGTTCCCATGGCAACAGGAGACCCATCCCAGGGGAGCAGCTGTGCTTCGCCTTCTCCAAAAGCTAAAGATGTACCTATGAACTCTGTCATCATAGTTTCCAGACCCCTCCCTCCCGCTCCTCAATTACAAAGTGCCATCTTTCATCTTTATCTCTTCCCCTTTCCCTTGTTCCCTTTAATTTCCTGCGTCCCCTTTGTTTTTAAGTAAGACGTCACATTAAAAAGCATTAAAGTCTTGTAGGTTTAATGTATCCAACATCGCACATGCCAAATCCACCTCCAGCCTCAGCGTATCCATGTGCCGTTCAAAAAACATCGTCGTCTCCTTCTGTCTCTAATTCAACTCAGTGCTGGACGCTGAAGTGACTCCACCCAGTCATGACTCTTTTCTGTTGTCTCCTTTACTCACTGACTTATCTCATTAATTTCTTCCAAGGACGTGCGAGGTCAGACACGTCACTCCGTTTAAGAGGGAAAACATTAACTGAGCATAACAAAGAATAGGAACTAAGTTAACCTGATTTCTCACTGACTAACGGTGTCATCTTGTCCCAACTCTCTGTGAAATCGACGAGCTTTTCACGGAGAACCGCTTCGATAACAATTTATATTTTACTCATATTTGAGCCCCACTCTCTCTGTCCTGACTGTCTTCTGAATTTTTCTTCTGAGAGTTGTTATTTTTTTATATATTCAACAATTTTTTTGCCCCACTTTTTTTCACAGAGTGTGTAAAAGCCACTTTCAAACACAGCACAAGTCCATGTAATGTCTAACTCCATCGCTGGCCTGTGAGGGTATATAAAGCTTCTGCTGTGATTTATGTCAGGTCACCAACACTCTTTTTTTCAAGAGCAGTGAGTGTATTTGGAAGGGATTTGTTACCCCACACAGAGGTCCTCCACAGATCTTACCTCACTACCCACATTAACTAAACAGCAAAATTCAGCTTTCTACTGAAAAACACAGCAAATCGTGATTGATAAGTTAACTGCAATAAGCAGCCCTGTTCATATTGGCACCGCTTTGCCACTGGTTTCATGTTGTTATCGGTTAAATAGTGCAAAATATGTTCCAACTTTCCAAGCATTTGACCCTCTGAACCCATTGGTGGGTTGAAAGGT
>NW_007579028.1:99493-100485 GCF_000690725.1 Stegastes partitus | reverse complement strand
CTTCTGAGAGTTGTTATTTTTTTATATATTCAACAATTTTTTTCCCCCACTGTTTTTTTTTTTCCAGAGTGTGTAAAAGCCACTTTCAAACAGCACAAGTCCGTGTAATGTCTAACTCCATCGCTGGTCTGTGAGAGTATATAAAGCTTCTGCTGTGATTTATGTCAGGTCACCAACAGTCTTTTTTTCAAGAGCAGTGAGTGTATTTGGAAGGGTTTACTACCCCACACAGAGGTCCTCCACAGATCTTACCTCACTACCCACATTAACTAAACAGCAAAATTCAGTTTTCTACTAAAAAACCTGGCAAATTGTGATTGATAGGTTAACTGCTACAAGCAACCCCGTTCATACTGGCACCACTTTGACACTGGTTTCATATTGTTATCGGTTAAATAGTGTAAAATATGTTCCAACTTTCCAAGCATTTGACCCTCTGAACCCATTGGTGGGTTGAAAGGTGTGCCATCTTTAAAAAAAAAAACAAAAAAACACCAAAATGTGACCATTCATCATCCAGAAAGTGTTAAAACTGAAAGAATGATTAAAGTTACACTGTTCACAATATTAAAATCTGTGTCACACCATTCTAACGCAAAGCGAATCCAATTCTAAGCTTAAAGTTGTAGTATTTTATATTTTAAAAAATCACTTTAATCTAAAGGCCCCTTTTAAAAGTTGTGTTTGCAGTAACATGATTCTGTAAGAAATCAAAAATTCTGCGCTCCTTGTCACAGCTGAAAAGCCATTAATGTATCGGCTGCAACCAACAGTCAAGGGACAAAAATTCAGGGACTTTTCTATTAAACTTCTACTATTAAATTTCTGCTGAACTGCAGGCTGTGTTCACATAGAGCCATGCCATTACAACTTTAATATACAGTCGTGACTCGACAATCCAACACTAAATGTAAAACCTTCTATGTCGGATAGCAAGGCTGTCGGATTGTCAAGATGAAGGTCGAGATACAAGGAGGGCTTGATGCTTGAAG
>NW_007579028.1:88642-99470 GCF_000690725.1 Stegastes partitus | reverse complement strand
CCCTAAGTCAGCTGGGATAGACTCCAGCCCCCCGTGACCCTAGTGAGGTTTAAGTGATGTATGTATGTATGTATGTATGGATGGATGGATGGATGGATGGATGGATGGATGACATAATTCTGCTAGAAACAAAAAATTCTGCGCTCCTTGTCACAGCTGAAAAGCCATTAATGTATCGGCTGCAACCAACAGTCAAGGGGCAAAACTTCGGGGACTTTTCTTTGAAACTGGGCTGAACTGCAGGCTGTGTTCACATGGAGCAGAGTGTGGAAACAAACAAAAAATCTAAGTGAAATATCTTGTGTATGTAGACTCATTTTTTCCAGTAATAGTAGCATCTGTGGGCACCTTGAGTTCAATTTTTGTGAAATAGATCATTCTTGTTTTATGATTCATGTCATTACAACTTTAATAAACAGTCGTGACTCGATAATCCAACACTAAATGTAAAACCTTCTTTTATGTCGGATAGCAAGGCGGTCGGATTGTCAAGACGAAGGTCGAGATACAAGGAGGGCTTGATGCTTGAATTTGTTGTTAATATTCATTGTTTATTCACACATAGTTGTTATAATAACTAGTGTATTGTTAGAACACTACGCATCGCTGGATTTCACGCCTAATTGACCGGTGCACTTGTGCACATTCCGGCCACTTCCACATCGTCAGAGCGCACCCCCGGGGTGGAAGTGGCCGGAACGCACAGGCAGTATATGGCTGCTGATGCCGGTTTAGTAAGCGGTCACAGTTCTGTTTCCACCATCGGCGGCGGCGGCGACGGCGACAGCAGGGGAGCAGCAGATACGCTCCACCGTTACCATCCGTGTTTAATTCTGCAAACGCTGAGCATGCTCACTGCGTGTGACATCATCGTGTCCTCTTCTGCGCATGCGGAACACTTTTGGGTCGTATGAAGTTCACACAGCAGATCACATACAAGTCGCGTTTAATTGGAAATTTGAACGAACTCGCAAAAAATCGGATTTCACATAAAAATCTGAATAGAGCATTAAGTCCTGCAGTCTGAACGTAGCCAATCTGTTGGATTGTTCAGTCAGATAATACGCTGTTATCCTTATTTGTGACATGACAAGTCATGTCGGAGTCGGAATCCAAGGCTGTCGGTATGTTAAGGCTATTTTTAATGGGTTCCATTCGTTTTTCCTAAAAAGCTGTTGGATAGCAAGGTTTTCAGATTGTTAAGGGTCGGATTATCGAGTCACGACTGTACGTTACAGAAGACAATTAGATAGTTCTCTACTTTAGTCTTGGTTGTGTTGTTTGCAGGTGCAGGTCTTTATATTGAGTGAGTACAAACGCGACAGGAGCGAGAGTGGCGGCAAATTTGTTTTCTTCAGTTCTTGCAAACCAGGTTATTTTCCCACTAAATGCAGCTACTCACACATCGTTGTTTATTTGCTTAAAGCGAAGTGATTTGCTCCAACCCACGTCACGCTTTCTTACATGCACGCTTACACATTCAGGATTAATTTTTCCTGCCGTCACAGGAATGTATTGCAAAAGACGCACACATGCCATGTCTAATGTGGAAGAGCTGCTTGTAATTTACTGTCTGACACATACGGATGTTTGCTGCTGACTGGCAGACGCTATGTTTGTGTCTAGTCGTGCTTGTCTGCGCTAACTACGTATTAAGCATGTTTTGACGCGTACTGTCCAGAACAATCAGCGGTCTGAAGATTTAAGAGCCATTACTGCTTCGTGCAATACCAATACCTTGTTAAGTGGCCGGACCATATAGGTGATCAATCCCTGAATGGCCTCATTATATGCACCGCAATGCATCGGCCTCTTTTGCCCTTGATTTCACTGAGAGAAGACCGATGAGACAGTAATAGTCATTTATCTGTCAGAAGCCTCCGTCGCGATTAGACCGAAAGGGGACGGAGACAACAGATGATGGAAAAGGTAGCGAGGTGGGGGGAAGTGTTAACAGGTCTGTAGATCAAAAAGGTGAACAGTGGGAACATAAAAGCACCATTTGTTAACTGAATCCTATTAAAAGAAAAAACGTATCGCAAGCCATAAAAATCTTTATTGCTCAATATAATTTTAGTTTTAAACTAATGTTTCTGGCCTAAATGTCACATCCAAGCAAGTAAAACTCAAAAATGACCAACATATGATTAAAATTTATCGTCTTAGAAGTAAATAATATTGTTATTGATCACAGCTACCAGTATTGCAGGGTAACATCAATACAAGCAGGATAGCATAATAAAAACCACGGCTCAGTATCTCACAGGAATACTTGGCAGTGAGTTAAACCTTGGAGATGTCAAATGCAATTTATTAGCATAAAGTCTATTCTCATTAATATTTCAGCTTAAACAGGGAGCTTGCAGATTGGTCTTATGTGAAGCCTATATGATTCCAGGTGTGCTTATGTTTTAGTAATTACATTTGGTCCTCAGTAGGGACGGGGTTCAGTGGTATATTATCGAATCTGAGTCTGGATCCAAACTCCCTTATTGAATTAAAAATCCTTTTTTGAATCTGCGGTTCATCTGATGAGCATTGAAGACATTAAAAAAAAAATCTATTTTCAGTTCACACTGCAGTTTAACAAAGCATCTGTATTGTGGCAAAATATATACAGCACCCTCCATAATTATTGGTTAAGATGTCTTAAAAGCCTTAAAATAAATTAAATTTTTATTGCAGAAGCATCCTCTCACACTGAAAACTGTAGAAAAATGTATTGTATTAACATCAAGGGTGCTGATAATTGTGCCACACATGATTTGATGTAAAAGAATTATTTTTTAATGTGGGATTTTTTTCACCCTGAATAAATGCACTTGAAATAAAGGTTGAATTTTCCTCTTTTTTTTCATTGTGGTCCTACATTATTTAGAAAAAAAATGAATGTACTAGAAGCTAAAGAACACATCTTAACCAGTAATAATTATGGAGGGCGCTGTAGTTTGATATTGAAGAATGATGCTTCTTCCAATCGTATCAATGACGCAATTGGTCATTTTAATTACAAACATGGACGTGAGCTGCTGGGCTGAATGGTTTTTGGACATGTACGATGTATTTTTTCTGTTCGCAGCTACAGAAGCTGAAATAAACAACACATCGCAAGGAGTCGCCATTCAATGAATATCAAATAAATAATCTGCTTGTGTGTTTCACGCAATATGCACTTATCTGAAGGTGAACCTGCTGCGATGTGGAACCTGCAGCAGTGTGCAACGTGGAATGCGTCATAGCACCAACAGTGGACGATGGCCAAGCAATCGTCCTTCTCAAGTTATCAAAAGACACAAGTTCGAGCTGTAACATGCTGGATGCTCAAAGTATTCGAACAAAAGACTTGTTGTTCTTCCTATAAATGTGGCATTTTGCATTTTTTTCATTGACTTTGCTTGTTTTTATTTTACATCACAAGTTTTTTTGCTTTGTTTTGCTTTGAGAGAACAGCCAGCAGAGAAAGAGAGAGAGAAGCAAAAGAGACAACAGGAAAGAAAGATTTGAAAAGGGATTTGCACAACATTATTAAATCTGGATATTTTACCAACTTGGAGCCAGATCCAAAAAGGAACCGGCCAACAGAACCCACCCTGAGTCGATACATTTGCATTCATTTAGGAGCAGCGTGCCACTGCTGCAGAACCTTTGGAGGCACAAACCGTGCACAGTTCATGACAGCTAAAGAGGGCAGAAAGATTTCTTTTTATTTTTTTTTTGTCTGCAAAGGCATTATTGATAGAAGCCGAGGGTTCAGAGAGAAAATGTCATTGACGTAACGTGCCCCATGACGCCAGGCAGCTGAAGACAATGTGACCACTGAGAAAGATTGGAAAGAGCCTTCACAGAAAGAGGGCAAAGGGATGTTTGTGTGTGTGTGTGTGAGCGAGAGAGAGAGAGAGAGAGAGAGAGAGAGAGAGAGAGAGAGCATTTGTGCTGCTCATAGTGTATAGGACATAAATCAATTTAAACTGTCACATTGTGAGGACCTGCAACCTATTTAGGGGACAGAAAAAGAGCAAGCTCCCATTGCGTAAATCAGTAAATATGACGCGTGGGTTTATGGGTAAGTTTGGTTGAGGTTGGGAATACAGTTAGGTTAAGGTAAGTTTAATGCTAAAAGTCTCCCGGATATGAGCCAATGGATGGACGTCTGTGTGTGTGAGTGTGTGGTAGGTTTTCGTGACAAACAAGGGGTTGTAATGGCTGCTTCTCAGGTTATAACAAACATCTCATTTGTTCACGCTGGGACTGTACGACCAGTTGATAAATCACACTCATCTGGTGTGTGTTTTGGTTGTGTGTGCGTTTGCAGCCGAGGGATGGGCCGCTGACACTGTCTACTATTGATCAAGGACAAGAGAAAGATTAAAGAGGAGAGGAGCAAAGTGGAGATTTGTTTTTTCTTCCTCCTCCTTCCCACTTATTCTTCTTTGCTTGTTCAACAACATCTAGATTTATCGTCTTTACAGCACTCTAATATCATTCAGATACTACATACTTTCCATCATCTCCCTGTGTATCAACAGGCACAAACCTGCATCTAGTTCTCGCTCTCTCTTTTTTTTCCTTATAAGAAGAGAATAACCCCACAATTCTCCTAATGAGGAAAAGAGAAAAGCAATTTTCCCCTGTGTGCTTCCTGTTGTTTTTCCCCCTCTGGTCCCTTGGTTGTCTCTCTCCGATTGTCTCTATCACTTTCAGCTAACATGGTTTGGAGTATGTCTCCTTAATGGCCATCTTCCGACTGTTCTTGTCTCTCTTGTTTTTTTTTTTAACCCTACGACTCCTAAACCATGTGGACGGCTGCATCGTGCCCACTGGCGCACGGCCAAGGCTGAGGCTGCTGACATAAAGGCACCAAACGGAGGATGTAAACAATCTGTTGTTTACAAAATGCTGCCCCATAATTGAGATTTATTCGGAGGGAGGTGATGTTGTGGGGACGGAATTATTAACCTGAGCTATTAAAGCTATCAGGAAGGAAGAATGAGCGAATAGAATGCTAAAAACAGAATAAAAACTAAGAGAGAAAGTAAGAAAGAAAACAAACAAAAGCTCCAAATTAAAGTTGGATTAATCAAAATGGCACGCAACACCCACACGCAACTTTTCATATGAGCCTGTCATAAAGATGCCCAGTGATAAATAAGCCTTTATTGCTTTTCCCTATCTTTCCTCTCATCTCTCGGGCTCGTTTTTATCCTTCCTCCATATGACGAAACCACTCCTTGCCTCCCAGCAGCACAACAACTCAAAAATAACTGCATGGATGAAGATTATTCTCCAGCAGAGCCAACAGAAAGCACCATAAAATCAATTTGCATGAAAAAATACATTAAAAAAACCAGATGTACTATTATAGACAAAGAATAAAAAAAAGATGGGATATAAACCTCCCCCCTACCTGGCAAAAGAGGGAAGCAGTTCCAGGTTATAATCCACTAAAGGCAGATACAAGCACTCCACACATCCCCTTCATTAAAGTGGCCTACTTCCTCTGTCAAACTGGTGTGTGTGAGTGTTTGTGGCTGGCTAGCTGGGCTGGTGTGTGTGATTCTGTCAGTGTGGGCTAGGCCAACTGAACTGTGCAGAGATACAGAAGGAGAAAGAGAGAGAGAGAGAGAGAGAGAGAGGGGGAGAGAGGGAGAATGCCCAAGAGGCTAAGAAGGTAGACTCCCAAGCTGCACAAACAAGTGAGAAGGAAGGAGGGAGAGAGAATGAAAGAAGAGGGAGGAGACCGAAATAATGAGAACAGACAAATGAGCAATGAGAGCTCAGAGAGAAGCATATGGTGTGTATGTCCGCCCAACACACTAACTGCTCCATAATGTCCTTCATGATTGCATATGTGTGTGTGTGTGTGCAAATATTGTCTGACATGTGTGTTGTGTGTGTGCGTATATCGTGTCTGTTTGTGCCTCTCTCTCTCCCGCCCTCCATTTCTTTGTGAAGACATTAGGGCACTAGAACCAGGTCCCACAGGATGCACAACCAACACAACGGACACATACCCAGTGTAAACACACACAAATACACGCAGTAAAACAACCGCGTACATCTTTGCAGCGTCTGACACACACACAATGCTGCAGCCAACTCCCAGAGCAACCATATAGGAACCGTGTCATATTGTTAGAACTTCCTGTCTTAACTCTACGACGACCCCATTCAATGTTTAACGTCTCTAAATAAGTGATTGACATCTTTTTTTTTTCTTTTTTTTTAAAGGAGCTATTTACACATAAACTTGGGTAACAATTTTGGAGGAGGTTTAAATTGCTGGGTTCAAATTGACCCCAAAGATAAAAGATGTCAGTAAATTTGAAGGTAATCGGAGGGTTAAAGGGAAAAAGAGTTCTTGACCCCATTAGCAGCCAACCCCATGTGGGTTATTGTACTTTTTAGGGTTGTAGCCACATTTTAATATTCACATCTTTCGAAATTCTTCCTCTATATTTACAATACAACTTCAAACATTTAAAGAACTTTATGCTTTTTATATTTTCTTGGTCTTTTGTTATTTAGCTGCATTTTTTTGTGCATGTACAAGTTCTGCATATTTGCAAAGCCTGAAGTCCGTGCCAAAAGGAGTTACTTCTCATCTGAAACTACTGTCTCAATTGAAGTCCAGGCTTTCCTTCCGTTACTTATCTATGTCACAGTGTAACACATTTGACTAAAACCTGCCTGGCGGCTAGTTTGGCCCCTTAAACAAAGAATGAGCCTTTGAGTCTACCGATACCTCCTCATGCTCATGACGAAGATCAGCTTCTAACCAATGTTATCACACCCTCCTTATTTGACTATTTTTCTTCAAAGATACAAATTTTTCCTTGAGGTCATGGAATGAACTGCAGAAAGATCTAAACCTGCCAGACCGAACTGCACCTGAAGCACTTAGTAAGATGAGAGGCAATGTGAGAAAATTAGTCAGCGCTTGTGTTTTTGATTTGTTATGTGCACTGTGACTCCTGCACTCTAAAATGAGAAAATTCACACTATTTTCCTGTATGTTTTTGATTTGTAAAATTTTAATCAACCCATATAATCGTATACATCTGATATATTTGTTTCTTTGTCGTGGTTTTTAATGATCTTGCTATATACATATTGACGTGTGCTGTTACCTTTTTGGCCAGGTCACCCTTGTATAAGAGATCCTGGATCTCAATAACCTGGTTAAATAAAGGTTATATAATAAAAAAATAAAAATAACAAATAAAAAAAATGAATGTTTTTGTTTTCAGGAGGGGGTCCTTTAAAGAGACAGGAGCTAAAACAGAGCGTTTCAGACAGAAGGTGAAAAGACATGCGATTGCAATGTAAATTACAAGAAAAAATGTGTTTTTTTGTTTTGTTTTTTAACTTTGAAGCATATAAATGTATCCTAGTAAACCCTACAAATAAAATTCTAAACCCATAATTGTGCGTGATATGGGGTCTTTAACTCTGACACATTTCATTAGACATTGGAACAGATAACATTTAGAGCATGGTCAACAAACAGCAGTGTCTGTAAATCAGAACCGCAAACATTAGATCAAACATAAGCTCCTATCATCAGTACGTGTCAAGAACCTAAATATACAGAGTGTCACACGGGCAGCTGACCCCACTGTCTATGTGTACTTAATTACAAGTGAGAGCATGTCACCACTTACTGTGTCCGTTTGTATTCATTGTGTACCTTTCATGGGGCTAAGTTGGGATCAGTTGGCAATTATAGATTTTCTTTTTTTTCTTTTTTAACCTTTGTTAAGTCACTGTAGATATGTACTGCGGGGCTATATATAGACACGTCTGCGCTCTATAATTGCGGTGAGTCACAACCTGCCACTATATCCTCGACTTGGATGACATGAATGCACCTTTTCAATTCAAACAAAGCCTCAGTGAGGTCAAGGCTAAGACGGATTTCATGACCTTTGTGAGAGAGCTGGAAAACGGTAGCCTGCTTTTATCTAGGTTTCTGCCTTTAACAGTGTGGATTTGTCTTTTTTTTTTTCTTTCTGTGCAGGTTATTGTACTTTTAAAAGCTCTGAAGTTGTAAACAAACAAGAAGACACTCTGCGGTGAGTCTGTTGTACCACAGGCAGCATCAACGCTTGAAAGAAAACGCTGAGTAACTTTTTGGTTTGGTTTTGATGGTACAGTAACACCAAGGACACAAAAACAACACATTTTCAGTAGCTTATTGTGAAAAATGTGCAAGTATTTTCCTTTACAAATCTCTTTTTTATTAATTTACACACACCAATCCATCGATTAATTTGCATTTAACATTATTTTAACAGAAGTAGGATTTTTTTCAGTAAAGAAATCTCATAGCTGAACTAATCATTCAATGCCAACCATGGCTACCTGGCACATTTTTATTCCTCTGACACATTTTTGTTTGGACTCTAAGGTCGAGGCACCAAGGTCGGATGATTTGTAACGCGACAACCTTGCTGCAATATGATAAAAATGCGACATACATATGATATCGCCTCCAAAGCTGAATGGCAAAGCAGTCTCATGTGTTTCAAACAAATGTACCTGTTGTGCCTGGGTGGCTAATTGAGCCTCTCTCCCTCATTCACACACACTCTGTCTCTCTACCTCCCCCTATTCTCTCATCTGTCTGTCACTGTTATCTCAAGAGGCTCTCGATGCTACTCAGGAGACTTTTTTTTTTTTTTCTATCTCATCAGTGTTACAAGGAACATTTGACATTGAAAGGTAGAAGCCACACACTCGCCGCCTCTCCTAACAGCCGCTCGGGTCAACAGCCATCCATCATTGATAAACCCCTTCAAGAGGTAAAGGTGCAAAGCGAAAACAAGACGCTTTTACAAACAGCAGGTTAAGATTCGGTTACTGCAAGAAAAAAAGTAAGAGTGCTGTCATAGTTTTTCTAATCACAACAAATGACATTAATCTGCAGAAGAGAAAGTAAAACTAAGAGAGACAATCAAGTGTTTTCTCTTCCTCATGAGCCTCAATTGGCTAAAGAAGGAACCAAATTTCTCTCATACCATCTTCACATCAGCCTCTGCATTCCCATTCTGTAGGTGGCTTTAAAAAAACCTTCTACAAATGAAATCTTGAAGATGTCGAAACAGTAAGCCAATAATCTCTGTTTCTCAGACTCCAAAAAGACAGAAGCCTCCACCGACTAATCTGTTGCACAGTAAACAAAACAGGACTCACGAGCAGCATGACACACACACTCAGGACAATATTTAATAAGCATGCACACACAACAAGCGCCATAAAGAGAGCGGCACAAGTCTCAAAAGCAGCTTCATAACAAAAGATAACATACATTACCTTAGACACAGGCATCTGGAAACGTAGTGTGCCTGCTTTTTTCTTTTTTTTTTCCTCACAAGAGAGCGTTATCACTATTGTGTGTCCCAGAGTACAGCGAAGAAGGGCACAGTTCATCCACACACACTTACGGAGCACGTGTGGAGCGCAAATAGACACACACTGCTAATCCAGTGTGACCATATGTGTTGGTTTGGGTTCTTTTTTTTTTTTTCCGGATGTGTCAGTGCTTCTCTTTTTTTTTTTTCCTCCCGCTTGTTCTGATTCTTGTCTGTGTTGTTGCTGCTGCTGCAGTCCCGGCTTCTCCCCCCCCGGCTCGGTAATAACGTGCATGAGAACGTGTGTGCGAAAGACAGTGAGAGGGAGGAGAGGGGGTGTTGGAGAGGGATTTGGTAGAGGAGGACGGGCGGTGGAGGTGGAAGGGGAGGTGGGGGGAGAAAATGAAAAAGAAACACAGATGGAATCAGAGAGAGGTGTGAGAGAGGAAAGGGGGAGATTGTAGAGGAAAGGGATGTATTAAAAACATAGAGAGGGGGGGTGATGGTTACGACAAGATCAAATGCAACTAACTCTTTGGAGACCAAAGCTGCCGGTGTCCTTCATTCCCTCCCTCTGTCTGTCATTCTGTCTTCTCTCTCTCTCTTCCTCTACATGCTATTTTTAGAAGTTGCTCTGCTGCAAATCAAAGCGCTGAATCAAAACCTATCAAAGAGCAGGATGTTAAGGGCCGTGTCTTTCACACCTAATAAGAAACACACACACACATGTACACACACAGACACACTGACCCGGTCCGTTACAGCGACCATGTGTCTGCATCGGACCTGAAGCGAGTCATGTAGGCTATTCATCAGGCCTTATCTAATCATATCATGTGCTAATATGTAATAGGCTTCACAAATAGCTATTTTAAACACGACTGTCAATTACACTGCGCAGACAAGCCGTCCCTGGCTAAAGGTATTTCCCTGAAAAACACACAGACGACGCATAAAGTAATGAGTGACATTTAAAAAGTAGAATATCAACTTATGGCAAAGTGGATTTCTGCTTTTTTTTTTTAAGGTTTTGCTCTTTTTTTTTGGGCTTCCTGCTCTTAATTGGTGCCACAGTGTTTGTTATTCTCACTCACTCTACTGTCACCAAACACTTTCATTAATCAAAAGTGTCCTTGTGTCAAGAAGAGTCTTGGAATTTGTGAATGAAACCATTATCCCAGCTCCATTACACGCTCAGTGGAGCAAACACCATTTCTCAGAGTAAAGAATATTCATAATTAAAACTGGGAGTGAATGGATTTCATGCTCTGCAGTACCTTCTTAGGACTGAGCCCGCGAGGCTCTTATCTATACTTCCTTCTGGGCTGATGCATTGCCATTATATAACGCAGTTATGAATAGTTAAAGGTGAGCTAAAATAAAGCCAAACACCACTCCATCAAAGGGAAATCATTAATTTTTAAAGAAAGCCAGGGGAATTAATCCAACACTACAGGCCACAATGATTAACATCGCTC
>NW_007579028.1:77392-88385 GCF_000690725.1 Stegastes partitus | reverse complement strand
AACAAGACTGAAGAAGGAAAACTAAAGATTAGAAAATCAGAAAATCTGCTGTGAGATGTACTCTAATGCTGTAAACCTCAAATAGTTTCTGTTTTTTTGTTTTTTTTTTAATCCTGTCACATTTTCACTCACTGTGGGCTCATTTTGAACTGCAACACAAAGTCCTGCACCTCTATGGAAACAAGACAACCATGGCTGGAAGTAGACAGAACCTAAAAATATCTTTTGAGCAGTAGAACAAAGTTATGCCATAAATCATAAAAACAGAAAAAACAAACAAACAAAATAACTAATTTAAAATTTCTAAGATTATTTGTTTTGCTAAAACTTTTAAAAGCTGGAATCAAAATTTTCACGTGTCACCAATTCTATTAAAAAATGGTGACTCTATATACTATAAGTGTTTATTATTGAATAGTTAATTTATATTTAGTTATTTTTTATTCCTTTTACATCTCCTATCTGCTCTGCATAAGCACAGCCTGCTATTCAGTTCAGTTCAGATGAAAATTTCCTGAATTTTTGTGACATGATTATTGGTCACAACAGAGTCAGTCATGGATTAACTGTTGTGTGGATGAGCCCAGAATTTTTTTTAATTTTGTTTTACCAAATCTGGTTATAGGAAAGGGTTCACGTATGGCGAATATCACAATTTTGTGCTTAGATTAGGTCAAGTTCGAAAATCACCCATGAATAGTTCAATGACCATTGGACAAAGTGAAAATCTGACAATCCTTTCTCATTTCATAGCTTATGGCTGAAATTAATTTTGTCATTCGGGTGATTTTTTGTAAAGATAAAGCTTTCAAAACATTTTAGAGGGCTAATCTTGGGTAACCATTGATTTTTTAATTCACATTTCTTGTTTTCAGTTACATTTTTCACATTCTCAAATATGGATTCCATATTTATGCACTAGACAATGAGGAAAGTGCACCATGAATAACAAATATAATCTCAATTCACTGACAAATGTTACAGTAGTGTTATCGGAGGACACTAAAGTTTCTAAATATGTTCCTAAAGAACCCTTACTTCTGAAAAAAAAAAAGTAAAGTTTGCTGTTTAATCCCTGCCACTCGCACACACAAAGTGATTCAGTGATACTGCAGCTGCTGTCCTGGATATCCCAACATAGAGCAAAAACGGAAATTATTTTTTATTTATTTTATTTTTACTTTAATAGATTCGACTGGACTTGAAATCTTTTGCAATTTTGTTGCCGATGTAAGGCTCAAACTAAAGCGTGAGTAATTTTAGTATATTATTGGAAAAACAACAAAAAGCTGAAGAAAGTGGCACCACCCACTAATTGACAGTTCTATATAGCATAAACACTGGCCTACATTCGGGTGATCATGAGCAGTACAATCATCTTGTTGCCATTGAATCGTCATATAACCTCTTTGGAAGCAGAAATCTAGTGATCTGGCATTAATAAGTGCGTGAGATTCGCTGTGATACAGTGAACGTTTCGGAAATCTTTCTGACATCTGCACCATTTCTACCGGTTCTAAATCTGGATGTCAAGACGACACGTCCCAGAAATAGCACGCAATGTGTGTCTTGTGTGTGCACGTGTGTGTGAAGAAAAGCACCAAGCAAAGGAAGGGAAGGCAAATGGAATTCATCCGTGTCTAATTAGAGACAATGATGGGGAAAGTGGGCTTCGGTTGCAGAGAAACAACATGAGCAAATGTTAATCACATGACGCTGCAGCTGTTTACCATATTTTAGATTGTACTGAGATACTTTGTCTTTTAATTTATCGCCTCGTTTTCAGATGGCAATTGGTGATCTTGAGGGAAGGATGCAGACTTTCACAAAGTTCCTTCTACCTGATGGAGCTATGATGTAAATATTTGGATTTAAAGCGTTCCCCACTGAGATGACACTGGTGCACCCACCTTTTACAGCTTTCTCATTGGAAACCCAGTGAAAATAAAAACCACACACTCCTTCAGATGCTTGTTAACTTTCTCCTCACTCACTGTCTCATCGTGTAACCCAGTGAAGATCTCATCTAAAACTACACCGACTCTGAGCTCAAAAACCTGCCCATGTAACCTGACTATTACCCATTAGCAGACTAACTCTTCCTATGTGCTTCCTCTGCTGACATCACTGTCTTTCTGACAATCCTCTCAATCCTGATGACCAAGATTCCTGCCACTACCACTATCAAACGTCTTTTGTGGGTCCATGTCATCTTTCATTTGGTCCTTTTCATGAGCAGATTTGCAGTTTGTGCTCAACTGCGAACCAGATGAGTGATAAACATGAAGTTTAACTACAGACCCATTCATCCANTTTATTTTATTTTTACTTTAATAGATTCGACTGGACTTGAAATCTTTTGCAATTTTGTTGCCGATGTAAGGCTCAAACTAAAGCGTGAGTAATTTTAGTATATTATTGGAAAAACAACAAAAAGCTGAAGAAAGTGGCACCACCCACTAATTGACAGTTCTATATAGCATAAACACTGGCCTACATTCGGGTGATCATGAGCAGTACAATCATCTTGTTGCCATTGAATCGTCATATAACCTCTTTGGAAGCAGAAATCTAGTGATCTGGCATTAATAAGTGCGTGAGATTCGCTGTGATACAGTGAACGTTTCGGAAATCTTTCTGACATCTGCACCATTTCTACCGGTTCTAAATCTGGATGTCAAGACGACACGTCCCAGAAATAGCACGCAATGTGTGTCTTGTGTGTGCACGTGTGTGTGAAGAAAAGCACCAAGCAAAGGAAGGGAAGGCAAATGGAATTCATCCGTGTCTAATTAGAGACAATGATGGGGAAAGTGGGCTTCGGTTGCAGAGAAACAACATGAGCAAATGTTAATCACATGACGCTGCAGCTGTTTACCATATTTTAGATTGTACTGAGATACTTTGTCTTTTAATTTATCGCCTCGTTTTCAGATGGCAATTGGTGATCTTGAGGGAAGGATGCAGACTTTCACAAAGTTCCTTCTACCTGATGGAGCTATGATGTAAATATTTGGATTTAAAGCGTTCCCCACTGAGATGACACTGGTGCACCCACCTTTTACAGCTTTCTCATTGGAAACCCAGTGAAAATAAAAACCACACACTCCTTCAGATGCTTGTTAACTTTCTCCTCACTCACTGTCTCATCGTGTAACCCAGTGAAGATCTCATCTAAAACTACACCGACTCTGAGCTCAAAAACCTGCCCATGTAACCTGACTATTACCCATTAGCAGACTAACTCTTCCTATGTGCTTCCTCTGCTGACATCACTGTCTTTCTGACAATCCTCTCAATCCTGATGACCAAGATTCCTGCCACTACCACTATCAAACGTCTTTTGTGGGTCCATGTCATCTTTCATTTGGTCCTTTTCATGAGCAGATTTGCAGTTTGTGCTCAACTGCGAACCAGATGAGTGATAAACATGAAGTTTAACTACAGACCCATTCATCCACTTCAAAAACTAAATGTGACGCATACACCGTTAACCTCTTAAGACCTGAGCGCTTGTTTGAGATGCGTTTTTAATTTCTCTTTGCTATTTGATCTGATCAAATAGTATAGAGAATAAAAAACAAAAAATATAAAGAAAATGAAAATATATTTAAAAATACATTTTAAAAAATATTTTTTAAAAATTATTAAAAATTAAAATAAGAAAAATAAAGTTTAAAAAAATAACTACTGTTAGTATAACCCAAAAAACATGATGTTTACGCATGTGGACGCCAGGTCTTAAGAGGTTAATTGCTATACAGTCGTGACTCGATAATCCGACCCTTAACAATCTGAAAACCTTGCTATCCGACAGGTTTTTAGGAAAAGCAAACGGAACCCATGGAAAGTAGCCTTAACATACCGACAGCCTTGGATTCTGATTCCGACATGACATTTTATGTACAAATCAGGATAACGGCGTATTATCTGACTGAACAATCCGACAGATTGGCTACGTTCAGACTGCAGGACTTAATGCTCAATTCAGATTTTTTTGTGAAATCCGATTTTTTGCGAGTTTGTTCACATTTGTAATTAAATGCGACTTGTATGTGATCTGCTGTGTGAACTTCATACGACCCAAAAGTGTCCCGCATGCACAGAAGAGGACACGACGACGTCACACGCAGCGAGCGTGCTCAGTGTTTGTGGAAGTAAACACGGATGGTAACGGTGGAGTGTATCTGCCACTCCCAGAACTGTGATCACTAACTAAACCGGCATCAGCAGCCAAGTTCTGGACACTTCCACCCCAGGGGTGCGCTCCCCCGGGGTGGAATTGGCCAGAACGTGCACAATCACACCAGTCAATTAGGCATGAAATCCAGCGATGCGTAGTGTTCTAACAATACACTAGTTATTCTAACAACTAGAAACAATAAATATTAACAACAAATGAGCCTTCAAGCATCAAGCCCTCCTTGTATCTTGACCTCCGTCTTGACAATCCAACAGCCTTGCTGTCCGACAAAAAGAAAGTTTTACATTTAGTGTCAGTTTATCGAATCTCGACTGTACCTCTTCACTGTGAATAGATATACTTGTGTAACATGCTGGGAGGCGACTAGTTTTATACTTATTCAGAGTAAAATCCTCCACTTTTCAGTTCAAGTGTGCTGCAGAATACATTAAGTGTACGTAGATAGAACTGCTCAACAGCTGTGTCATTTCTTGTTCAACATGACCTTGCAAAAGAGCCTAACGCACTGTTGCAATGCTTCTCAAGTAAACTACAAGCACACTTCTGTACAGCTCAAGTGTTGCTTTGTGCTTACAATAAACTCATGGAATTCTTTATAACTTGTGTCATTCTACTCTGTAAAATAGCTCCGTGGTAAGCTGCCTCTTCTATTGCTGCTGTGGTATCAGGATCTTCAAGTCATTTATGCTCTCTGAATTTCAATTTGGAATTAATTTAAATTCTAATATAAATCATAAATATGTTGATGCCATTCCAAATCCAGTTTTCACTCGGCCTGCTGGTGAGCGTTGCCGGGTGAAACAATTGCTTCCCCTTACTGTTTAACATATGATCATGTAAAATGGTTGCATGTCATTTTAAAATGTACATTTTCATTTCAGAGAGCCTCTGTGCTGCAGAAAACATGCTCAAGGAACTTTGAACTTTCAGCACTACAGCTGCGTGGACGTCATTTGTCGCTTGTGGCACATTAGGAATACGTGATACAGAGTGAAAAAGCAGGCTAGGTACATTAGCTGCCGTGTGCCAATCAGTGGGAGGAATGTGGTATAACTGCTGCTGGTTTCCTAAAGAGCTGACACTAGGATGTAGGATAGTGCCACATCCTGACGAGCTGAAGCCGTCAGGATGCTGCCAGCTTGGGCTGCCCTGAAATATCTTTCTATGACAAAACTTGTAGAACAGAGAAAATAAATCATCGAGTTTTGGCGATGAATCTTAAACTGAACCGGAGCAATCGGTTCATTATTTTGCATTGCTGTTTAAAATTCAGCGTGCCCTCGTAGTGAGATGCGCGTCTCAATAGCTGCGTATTCACTGACACTTCTTATGTGTGCATGAAGTCGAGAGAAAAGGGTCCTTGTGACGCTACGTCACAGCTTCCTCCAACATAAATGCTGCATTATGACCACTTTAGCAGCGAAAACAGATTCTCATAAATGTGAAATGAGACAGCAAGAGAACAGAGCAAGCTGCCTCCAAACCTCAATAGACACTTTGTTCATTAGCAGCAGCCATCTTTTCTATTTTTTTTTTTTCCCACTCATCACGTGAGCCTGTGTGCTGATGTAGAGAACGTATGCGACTTTTACTGCTGATAGTTTGCTTTCCTCCTCTGACTCAGAAAGGGGGAGCGCCGGCGTTGCTCATCAAATGCTAAGTGTGTGTGTGTGTGTGTGAGTGCGGTTGTCATTTTCAAAATGGCCAGTCCTGCTTGAATTCCCATTTGCGTGTGTGTGTGTGTGTGTGTGTGTGTGTGTGTGTAGTTGTGCTAATTTATTTTTCCAGCAGCTTAGTGGCTAATGCTGCCCAGACAAGAAAGTACCGGAAGCTTTCCAATGAAGGAGCTCAGAGACTTCTAATGGCTGCGGGATACCACACCACAAGGGTAAATGTTTGTTTATGTGCATGGCAACAAAAGCAAATAAAAACAGCTTATATATCTAGATATATACATTAGAAATTATAATTCAGTACTCGCTGAGGCTGTTAGATTCATCGTCTAAGTTCCCAGAATTAAAATTCACTGATTCTGAATAAAAACATCTTTCCTGGCTACACCAGTTTCCACCGCTTTTAATTTGAAGGCTAGAAACAGAGCAAAAGAAAGCGCTTATTCCTATGAATTTGTCATTAACTCATTCGATGAACAGGATGTGACATCATAGTGCGATATAGTGTCATTAAATGTGGTTAAAATGAATGACTGTCATGGATCTGTACAGGTGATTTAAGGGTTAAAGAGATGTTCAGATTTGGTTTGAAGGTCTCTTATTGTGAAAATCTACTTTATTGTGTTTTGTGGTTGTTATAAACTCAGAGGCATAAAGTTAAAGCTATTGAGATACCTCTGACACTTTACTGAGCTGCTACACACCTGCTAATGAACCTACAGTCATTTAGTGGGAACCTTATATAATCCTGCACAATCCCTCGGCTGCTGCTGTGTGCAAGGTAAGCAATTTCAAAAGAGAAGATTCGTCACCGTCCACCAGGTTTATTGACTTTCTAGAAGTGCCTTTTGTGGCTCTGAAATTGCTCAGCCACAAGCGAAGCACAACAAACGAAGAGTTCATTTGCAAAAACAGACGACTCAGTTTTTGTAGATTTTCAGAAAACTTATTTTTGTGTTGTCTGCTTGAGATAATATCAATCAAACTGATGTTGAGTGGCTCTGATTCAATAGAAATTACATGACAAGAATAGAGATAACTTATGTTTGATTGATATTGTCTCAGGTAGATGATGGAAAAGTGGGTTTTCTGAAGGTTTGTGAAGATGGAGTTATCTGTTTTTGCAAATTAACTCTTTGAATGTTCTGCTGTTGGCTGCAAGAGTGAACACGAGAGTCTTCACGGACTCCGAACATCTGAGGATCTTAAGACCGAGTGGATTCCTTTTACTACTGATGGCATTGTCACCACAATAATAGAAAAATACTTTGTGTGAGTGTGTTGTACTGCTAATGTGGTTAACGTTACCATGAGGCTTGATCGTACGACCACAGCTCAGGACTCTATATAAATTGTAATGCTGAGGCACATTCAGACAGATTTGAAACCAGTGAACAAGGACTGGATGGGTTGTTGTGTTTTCA
The DNA here is from genome assembly GCF_000690725.1 of Stegastes partitus. NCBI lineage: Eukaryota > Metazoa > Chordata > Actinopteri > Pomacentridae > Stegastes > Stegastes partitus. The sequence goes on along the minus strand of NW_007579028.1, from coordinate 81,084 downwards.
TGTTGCCTGTTGCGCTTCAGTGCAACCTAAACTGGGCAAAATGGTTCATATCTGTTTATTTCTCTCCTGCTCTCTGTACTCACATAGACTATATTTCAATAACTAATAATTCTAATTAAAGCTGTTCTCATTTACATGTTTTTCTGTTTTAGTTGACAACATTAACCATCAGATACTTTAAAGCCATTTCAAAGCTGCTGCTCTGCACCGTTAACTATTCTATTCTAGTCCAGCTGCACCATTGTTCAACAACCATGGCACACACCTGAGTTAAAAACAACAGCTGGCCTGTTAATTTGGCAGCATTTTCATGTAAAACAGTCACTTAGAGAAAAAGTCAGAAGCAACTAAAGTCTGACATATTCATTCACGGCTGCATCAGCTGTCGTGCAGTTTCAATTACAGATGCAGAGAGAGTTTTTTTCCTGAAGGAGACGTGGACAGCAGCTGCTAGGCTACATTTAAAGCTACAGACACTGAAACAGTCGGTTTAGAGCAGGATTAAAACCAAGCGTTATCCATCCATCCATTATCTATACATCGCTTAATCCTCACTAGGGTCATGGGGGGCTGGAGTCTATCCCAGCTGACTCAGGGTGAAGGCAGGGGACACCCTGGACAGGTCACCAGTCTATCACAGGGCTACACTTAGAGACAGACAACCAAGCACACTCACATTCACACCTACAGACAATTTAGAATCACCAATTAACCTCAACATGTTTTTGGATATGCAAAAGAAAAACATGCAAACTCCACACAGAAAGATCCCGGGTGTCCTCACCGGGACGTGAACCGGCGACCTTCTTGCTGTGAGGCAATGTTGCTAAACCACCTTGCAGCCCAAGGGTTATACAGTCTTGGTAAAATGCACCATCTTTGCAGTGTTTTGAGTCTTTGGAGAGGTTCAATAATTTGCTCAACAGGGACACAGTATGGGGCCTTTAAGTCCTAAACAGATAATCCGCTTTTCTATTCAACACTAAAAACAGAATTATATCACCACTATCTGCTAAATTCTTATTATCTTGTTAGAATTTAAATAATTACCTGCCAATATAGTAAGGGGGTTAACCTTATTTTAGCATCTCAACCTATTCATTTTTAATAATTTCTGGGAAAATCCTCCCATCCTGACAGCTGCCTTCGGGTCTTTATTCCATATCATTTCCTATAGAATCATGTGATGTGACACTTGACAGTTGAACATCATCTGCTGCATAACATCCTGTCGACCACCCCCACGACTATCACATCCTCCTGACCGCCTCCTATCCGAGACACGAACTGCTGTGCTTGACACTTTTTGATCTATAACTCGGCGTCAGCCTGCTCTGTATAAGGCTGACAGAGCGAAGCAATCAGAGAAACGGACAGACACCGGATATTTAAGTTGAGGACAGTCATTATAAACATTTGCTCAAAAACCGCCTCTGTTTAACATATGCTGACAGCAAATGAAACTCGGCACAAAACGGGGGAAAACTGGCAAATCCTCATCGCGCCCCTCTCTCACGGGGGACCAGAAGATTAGAGAATGTCCAAGTGAAAAGGGGGCTCATGTCCAAATATTTCCAAAGGGAAGCACTCAAAGTGTTCAGGGAGTGAAGGAAGTAGGGCAGCTGCAGACAGCAACACTGTGATGGAATAAGCCCATTTTCTGGAAAAAAAAAACATGAATGGAAAATGTAACACGAGTTGATAGGGGTGAATCTGGTTTTCTACAGCATGTGTGTGTTTTCCCTTTGGAGTGGATTCCGCTCTCTCTCCGCGCACTTGAACATAACTCTTGGGTAAGATGCATGCTTCAGCTAAATGTGGATTTACTCGGCTTTGTGCACGAGAGGAGAAATACAGTTTTTTTTTTTTTTTCTGACACAAGGGAAATGAGTGAATCAATGGGTAATTTTCTAAAGCTCCTTTGCTGCACTTCTTACTCACTGGCAGAAATACACACTGCGCATCAAATATGTAGTCTATTTGCTTTCAAAAATAGGTTCTAGCATTGACTCACCAGCAACAATGAAGCAGGAGTGAAGTTTTTTAAGCACTACCAAGGGGATATTCTTTCGCGTCAACTCCTTGGAACATCCTCTGTGATGTTTTTGAACGATAGATTATACAAAAAGTCAGGATTCTTGTTTAATCTACATGTCATCAAGGAAAAATGAGACCAATTTTCTGCACGTACAGTATGATTTAAATTGCAAACTTCTTCTTCGTGTGTTTCAAATGTCGGTCTCTTTTGTGGAAGAATGTGACCCACATGTGTTGGTACATGTCTATCTATAGGAGTGTGTCCTCTTTTCTTCTGCCAATACCGAGTTACCCAAAGGACATTTCCCAAGACGCCAAGTACAACACGCAAGACACTTCTTTCGCTTTTTAAATTCACCCGTGCAACAGGGATGATACTACAAAGGCATTCTCCTCCCATGCTTCACAAAAGCTGATTTGCATGTAATTAAATACATTTGGAAGTGACTGAATACAAACTATTTGCCTCTAAGGTACTCAGGAAAAATGCAATCAAAAGTGAACTAATTTGTCTAGATGTAAAAATGTTTTGATTAAGCATGTATTCCCTAGCCTTCGGGAAAGCGTTCAGATTTCCATTTAATAAGACATTACAATAAAAGGTTCTAATAACTGCACAAAGGACGGGAATAACAGGAATAATTTGACTGGACGGGACTGAGACAATATCGTCAGCTGGTGCAGGATAAATGATGAGTTATTGCTGTGTATGAAGAAAAAAGACATGCATCCCCTCTAGCATTTCAGCATGTGTTTGTAAATACAGTCGTGACTCAATATTCCGACCCTTGACAATCCAAAAACCTTGCTATCCGACAGGTTTTTAGGAAAAACAAACGGAACCCATAGAAAATAGCCTTAAAATCCCGACAGCCTTGGATTCCGACTCTGACATGACATTTTATGTTACAAATAAGGATAAGGGCGTATTATCTGACTGAACAATCAGACAGATTAGCTACGTTCAGACTGCAGGACTTTATGCTCAATTCAGATTTTTTTGTGAAATCTGATTTTTTGTGAGTTCGTTCAAATTTCCAATTAAATGCGACTTGTATGTGATCTGCTGTGTGAACTTCATACGACCCAAAAGTGTCCTGCATGTGCAGAAGAGGACACGACGACGTCACACATAGCGAGCGTGCTCAGTGTTTGTGGAGGTAAACATGGATGGTAACGATGGAGCACATCTTTCTCGCCACTCCCCCACTGCCGCCAGCGATGGTGGATACAGAACTGTGATCGCAAACTAAACCGGCATCAGCAGCCAAGTACTGCTTGTGTGTTCCGGCCACTTCCACCCCGTCGGAGTGCTCCACCGGGGTGGAAGTGGCTGGAACGTGAACAATCGCACCGGTCAATTAGGCGTGAAATCCAGCGATGTGTAGTGTTCTAACAATACACTAGTTATTATAACAACTAGAAACAATAAATATTAACAAAAAATGACCCTTCAAGCATCAAGCCCTCCTTGTATCTCGACCTCCATCTTGACAATCCGACAGCCTTGCTATCCGGCATAAAAGAAGGTTTTACATTTAGTGTCGGATTATCGAGTCACGACTGTATGTCTATCGACCAAACCTCCCGATTCAAACCCCAGACATCTTAAGCAAAATATTTTACTCATTTTGAACTTATACGAGCCTATCATC
>NW_007579028.1:75866-77378 GCF_000690725.1 Stegastes partitus | reverse complement strand
ATCTGCTGTGTGAACTTCATACGACCCAAAAGTGTCCCACATGCGCAGAAGAGGACACGACGACGTCACACACAGCGAGCGTGCTCAGTGTTTGCGGAGGTAAACACGGATGGTAACGATGGAGCACATCTTGCTCGCCACTCCCCCACCGCTGCCACTGCCAGCGCCGCCACCAATGGAGGAAACAGAACTCTGACCGCGAACTAAACCGGCATCAGCAGCCAAGTACTGCCTGTGCGTTCCAGCCACTTCCACCCCGTCGGAGCGCTCCCCCAGGGTGGAAGTGGCCCGAATGTGCACAATCGCACCGGTCAGTTAGGCGTGAAATCCAGCGATGCGTCGTGTTCTAACAATACACTAGTTATTATAACAACTATAAACAATAAATATTAACAATAAATGAGCCTTCAAGCATCAAGCCCTCCTTGTATCTCGACCTCCGTCTTGACAATCCGACAGCCTTGCTATCCAACATAAAAGAAGGTTTTCATTTAGTGTCGGATTATCGAGTCACGACTGTATGTCTATTGACCAAACCTCCCGAATCAAACCCCAGACATCTTAAAATATTTTACTCATTTTGAACTTATACGAGCCTATCATCTATAACATTCATCAATAAGGTGTCTCTAAATTTCAACTGGCCAAATCTTAGATTTCCCCAAAAAAAGTGTGGATGTTTTATGATTCTTCATTTCCTTCCTTCTCCTCTGTTTCCTCATCTAAGAATGCAAGCGAGTCAATACTGCGCTGCCTTCATCGAACTATACCCTCTTGTGAACAATCTAATCAAAGCTGAAGGATTTGATTTAAATCGCCCCCATACATAAACCCTGGCACATATTCCATTTCCATTGAAAACATGTCATACTGCAAAAGATAAATACACTCTAAGTTCCGTTTCACTGTCACTTTAAAATGAGTGATTATGGAGCGTTGAAGGCCACAGAAAGTTTTTGACTCTGTTCAAGTTTTACTGCCACAATGCACCTGATGGCAGCTTGTGCTTTATGGATGTTTTCTCGATGAAAACTGACGGCCAGCATTTTAAGACTGAGAGAGCGATTTGAAGCGTGGACGAACGTCATGTGTAGCGAAGGCTAAAATTAAGAGAAAACAATACGTACTCCTCACTGGAGTTTGCATATTAAAAGGCCTAAAGGAGAACAGTTAAAGTATTGAGAAGCATTTACCATTGCAAAGGGGTCTCCTGAACAGATCATTGCACAACTTTATTGCTATTAAAATTGGAAAAGTAATAAACTGGAGGAGTTACTGCAGCATTTCTGTGCTTAGAGATATACTGGTTTGCCGGAAGAGTTCGGGTGAAAGTCACTGACTTAAGGACGTAGCAGGCTTGCCAAGTTCTTTCGGTTACTGGATGCACTGAATGCTGCATTGTGTGTAAATGTATTCAGATGGGTGCAGCTAATTGACACTGAAGAGAGGACACAAGCAAAGAAGCAAAGAATGCAACTTGTACAATGGCCATGCTGTGGAACACATTCCCTA
>NW_007579028.1:0-75279 GCF_000690725.1 Stegastes partitus | reverse complement strand
GCATACTGAATGCATGGGTAAATAAATACACATGAAAAGGATGAAAGCCTGCCGCCTTGTCCTGCTTCTGTGTCTCTTTCATGCGCTGATGAAATGAAGGCCTAATGTACAACAGGTGTGCCATCTACACACATGGCTATCTATCCATTTTAATCACCTTTCAGCTAAACTCAAATTAACTGGGTGGTGCTCCATTTGAACTGATGAAGTGAATGGACTGTCTCTGCTGCTCATTAAGAAAGTACAGAATATTAAATGCGGGAGGGAGTGTAAGGAATTAAAGAAGCAGGAAATGGGATGGTCGGATAAAATCTAAACCAAAAATTGCACTTTACGGACAGAAAAATATTAAGCCCTCAGTGCTCCAGAGTACGTGGATTTATGTATTTGGTCTAAACTTATATCAGACTGGCACTCTCCACAAAAATTTCCCCAAATAGCAATTAAAGAACCTGACAAGAGGAGGGAGGGGAAAAAAAGCCCATTTTGAGCAGATTTCCCTGGGTAGTGCTTGAAATGACCAAACTGGGCCATGGTAATATCAGTCACAGCTCCCCAGCAGCCGCCCTCTTAATCAGGGCAGTCGAGGCCCAGTAAGCACTTAAAGATCAGTTACAGTGCATCCTTAAGCAGTCTGCACCGCCGTCGTGCTGCATTAAAAGTAGAGGAGGTCGATTAAAATACGTCTCGTTTGTTTTATTTCAGTGCTTCCAAAAAGTGCACCATTTCAGTAAAGGAGGAAACTCAACCGTTTATAGGGCACTCCTTGAAATACTTGGAAAATTAAAACTTCAATCGTAGAGTGTTATTGAAGGATATTTCAAGATATTTTTTACTTTTGTGACTTAAAAAAAAAAAAAAAAAAGTTGCAAATCAAGATTAATAAAGTTCCCATATATGGGCAATTTTACCATATATGGACAATTTAGAATCACCAATTAACCGCAACATGTTTTTGGACCTTGTGGGAGGAAGCCGGAGAACCCGAAGACAACCCACGCTGCACGGGGAGAACATGCAAACTCCACACAGAAAGATCCTGGGTGTCCTCATCGGGATGTGAACCGACGACCTACTTGCTGTGAGGCAATGATGCTAACCACTGATCCCAAAACACAACCAGTAACAAAGTATTTACAAAGTGTTTGGCAAGTTCATTTAGTAACATTTTTCTTGGGGTAGTTTTTTTTTGGCACCAATCAAAGTGGAGTTCAACGCAAACCAGTAACAAAGCATTTATAAAACGCCTGGAACATTTGTTTAGTGACATTTCTTCTAAGGTAATGATATTGGCACTAACATAAAAACTTAATCAAAGTGCACATGGTTCTTCAACCTCAAGGAGAGGCACAGGGTGGACATATTGGACGTCCAAGGAAGTTACCAAATATGGTCACTTGCCCCATAAAGGGTTAAAGTGGCTAGAAGTAATAAAAATTCACCAAATGGCTGTTAAATGTGAAAGAGGTCGCTCACAATAATGAATCTACAGCGACTCATCACTTAAATCTGCAGCTCACTTTAGAACATTTTACTGTCTTTCAGCTCATTGTTTTGCTATTCAAGCCAAACTTTATTGCTTTTCAACAAACAGGACAAAGTTACTAGACAGCTACTTGGTGAACACAATGGTGCATTTAACAGCTAAAGACATTTCTTTATACGAGTTAGTTGAGACCAAAACAAAGCTGAAAGTAGGTCGACCTGGATTCAGCAAAAACAATTAATTTTACTCCATATCTGTGGATGTGTAAATGAGTCACTGTCTGCTAACACATTGTCAATTTAACAGGTGATAATATGTCAGGGTGACACCCCAAAACTTATAGGTGCAAATGCCTCGAACAGCAAGTCGCTGGTTCGAATCCCACCAGGTGAATATTTGCTGTTTCTATCCCTCTCCACTACCAGTATAAAATAATGAGATAACAATGCCCCCAAACAATCTTTAAAAGATTATTAGCAATATGCCATTGTTGGGTCCAATTTGTTTTTAATGCAAAGGTTAAATAAATAAAATAAAATCAGATCTCAGGTCGTTAATTAGGTCACAAAAGCATAAATTCAACAGATTTCAAGGAAAACTGTAGCCAGAAACAAAAACAGTGAGCTGGAAGCTGAGCATGAACATCAGAATGTCAATGAAAACACAAAACAAAGCAGTTGCAGAGCAGCTTCTTATCTAAATGCGTGATTTTTTTTGTATTTTTTATGCATCACCAGTCATCATGCCACAGGTCAGCTGGCACAGTGAGAAAACACCTGAAACAGCTCAGTTACGTGTATTGTGGTTTCTAAAAACCATCACACGAATGCAACATCTACTCCACTCACACCTAATGAACAGAGTCAAGCAGAAACTTTAATCTGACACTAACTAAAGCAGTGACACCAACTATTCAAATGCAGCCAAGATAAAAAAGGCGGCATTAAATCTCCCCAGAGAAAAGTAAGAACTACTGTAAGTGGAAAATCATTAGTGTGAGCTGCTAGGAAAGTGTTTTATGTTACTAACTGGGTGTGTGTGTGCTTGGTGGGAGCATCTGTGATGAGAGGGAGGGGAGTGGAGGGTGGGGGTGTACGCACAAATATATGCATTCCCATGTGCTCGTGTGTTTACCGATTGGTCTTTGGACTCAAATGAAAGCGCTAGGTGTGCGTGTCCATGCGTCGTACCTGTTCGAAATGCGGAACGGGAGGCTCCCTCCTGTGAAGCTGGAGCTGCTTGTCGATGTTGTCCTTCAGGCACTGACACACGCGGCGCTTCTGGTCTGCCGAATAGGCTTCCAGGCTGAGCAGGCAGTCACACTTCTACAGACCGAGAGAGAGAGAGAGAGAGAGAGAGAGAGAGAGAGGGAGAGATGAGCAAAAGGGGTGGAGGAAAAGATAGCCAGCAATTAGGCATCTCCTGTCAGAGAAATAAAAGGAGGAGCAGTGTCTCCTGATCTTTGGAAAGTGAAAGGCTTGGAGATGGTTATTGCACAAGAGAACAAATTAGAGGATCACAATGTAAAAATATGAGAGAAAAATGAATGAAAGGCAAGTGTTTTTATTCTTGCCTTATTGGAGCTCTTTAATGAGACCTTAAGAGAGCTACCAGTGTGCCTCTGTGTGTGATGACAGAGCAGCGAGCGCCTTCAGAAAAAAAAAAAGGATAATGACTAATAAGGGAGCTTAATTCATTGCGAGTATCAAAGGTGTCATTCCCTTCTGTGTGTGTACAAGCATGTGTCACAGCGTTCACAAAGCATTTGAACTTCACATTGATGTGTTATCTGAACTTCACCAAACAGTGTGAAGCGGCACAGATCCTCCCCCAGTAGGTGAAAAAAGTGCTGCTTTAGTGAAATTAAATAATCGCCAGTTCCCACGTTGGGCAGAATTTGATATGCTGACAAAAGTGATTGTGTAGCCAGTGTCAGGATAGCGCTCCTAAAAAAAAACAAAAGTACAAATCGATAGATCCCTGGGAAATATAGACGTCCTCAAATTTATTCATACCCTTCCATTAAAGAAAAGGCAAAATTCACTATAGTCACTCAAGTAACTATCCATCCATCCATTATCTATACACCCCTTAATCCTCACTAGGGTCGTGGGGGGGCTGGAGTCTATCCCAGCTGACTATCACAGGGCTACACTTAGAGACAGACAACAAGCACACTCACATTCACACCTATGGACAATTTAGAATCACCAGTTAACCTCAACATGTTTTTGGACTGTGTGGGAGGAAGCCGGAGAACCCGGAGAGAACCCACGCTGCACGGGGAGAACATGCAAACTCCACGCAGAAAGAGGGTGTCCTCATCGGGACGCGAACCGGCGACCTTCTAGTTGTGAGGCAACGGTGCTAACCACCGCTCCACCTTGCAAACTTTCAAATACTAGAAGCTGGAAAAAGTAATAATAAATAAAAATTTGCTAAATTATAATTTAGTGAAATAAGACATTGCTTTTGAGTTGTGGTTGAAAAGAATAATCAAAAAAACAAACAAACAAACAAAACTGTTAAGGACAAATTAGAGCACTTTGCTGATGAGCAGTGGGCCAAAACACCTGTCAACAGGTGCAGAAGTCTGACTGAGAGTTACAGAAAACACTTGATTGCAGTGATTGGCTCAAAGGGTTGTTCAACTAAATATTAGTTTCTGGGTCCTATCATGCTTGTTTGCTTATTATTTATTGATTGTTTTTTTTTTACATATATTTCTGTTGAACCACAATTCAAAAGCAATGTCATGATTTTCATTAAACTTTTTTTATTCCTACTTTTCTCAATTTCACCTTATTTCAGCGACATCTGTTGTTTTCCTTCTTTAATGGGAGACTATGAATAAATTTGAGGACGCCCGTATGTGAGAATGAGTATTTGACAACCAGTGCTTAATTGGTAAAGAGCTGGCAAAGCTTGGTCAAATAACTTTTCACTCAAGACGACATAAACACCCCCTGGGCCATCCCAGAGACATCCAGAAACTGCGATCTGCGTCTGATCTCCGTGATGTCTAGATTACATTTTTAATGGATTAATGGGCCCATTTGTTTTTGGCCATGATTCCAGCAATGTACTTTTGAGAAAAGACAGATCCCAAAAGAAAAAAAAGAAAAAAGAAAAACGGAGGAGAGTTTATGAGAGCACAAGACGTAGAGGGGGAGAACAGTTTGTGTCAGTTAGTGTCATTTTAAGGGTCTTCCTGGGCTGGGGGTTGGTTTAGATTAGTGTTTTGCGTAAATGCAGATGACTCCTTATTTTATGTGCGCACACTTTTATGCAGTAATGTATGTACACGCTGCAAGTAATGTACATTTTGAGTGAATTGTGTGCAATGTAAAGTCATGTACGGCACATTTCTGATTTGAAAATCCACATCAGTAATTACCTAAATAGCTTTTCATACTGAAACCTAAACATATGGTTCTCCATCCACCACCTGCTAAATCACTATTGGGTCATTTGTGCACCCATATACACTCAATTCAGCTCCTCCCAATAACCTTTGCTGTTATATTATCACTGAGGCATAAACATTCGAACACAGGCCACCGTTATTCTTTATTTTTCTGATAAACAATGTGGAATCTCTTGTGAAGATTTACATTTTCCCCCCTCCCTCACTGTAATTTCCATCTACCTCAGCTGCTCTGTTTCTGGCTGAGAAAAGAAAATAAACATTTGTGTCTTGACATTTTTGGGCACGAGTCAGGCTATAAATAGCATTTTTTCCATTTTGTGCGAGTCTTCAGAGATTGACTGAGGTCCTCGGGGCTTTTCCTGTCGCTCACTGCCCCGGTCAACGGTGAATCATGATGCTAGTTTATTTGCCTGTTTCCGAGCTGCGCGGGCTATTTCATGTCTAACTGTGTCGCTATCACTCGCGCTGTCTCATTCGATGCCGCTCAATATCCTGTTGAAGATGGGGATGCTGCTGTTGGAAGGGGTTCAGCGGCGCAAAGTGTTTGGAGGTTAAAGCTATGTGATTGTTAGCGATGCTGATGCAACCTGCATTAACGGGAGCAGGGCTGAGGATGGATGTACAGATGTACTGCACACGAGGCACAGCTGTGTAATAATGTACTAAATATAGAAAAACAGAGAACAAGTGGGAACTAAAAGGAGAAAACAAGGTGCAGTGGGGGACAAAAAAATAGACATCTGTATTCAAAAAATGAGAAATAAAAGGACAGAAAGGTCAGATAGGAAAGGCATTAATAATATGGAGCCTAACTGTTTTCAATTGAACCAGGAGATGATGAAATAGGGGCTTTTTCAGAGGAGACAGGAATCAATGTTGATGTTCTCTGACATCCATCATTTTGACTGAATCTTAGTCTAGCAGGGCACGACAAAGGCCAGCACACACACAGGCCAATTTTAATGTAAATAACTGGCCTTTATGGAAACCTACATGATACTGCAGTCAGTAAAATAAATAAATCAGATTTTTATGTTATTTTGTCATTATTTATCATGTAAATAAATAATTAATGGAATGTCCTCATTATTACTTGGTATTAGCTGCACTGTAAAAAAAATAAATTAAAAAAAAGGGGAAAAAATACTTTTTTCTTTCAACTATCTACATGTTTTTACAGATTTTCCATAACTTAGAGATACTAACTAGTAAATTCAAATGAAAACTATTTATTTACATGCTTATCGTAAAAAAAAAATAATTTAAAAATCAACAAAAAAAAATCCCAAAAAGCAGGCCAAAACAGTAAAAAATGTTCATCAAAAATCTGTATTTTCTATATTTTTTTAAATAAATGATCATTTCTTCTTTTGCAATCTTTAACTATATATTAAACTATTTTTGCTGCATTCATAAAATATTGGTAATATTGGAAAATCACAGGAAAAAATGACTAATTTACTAATGTAAAAACAGACAAAAATTGCAAATATTGTCCAAATCAAAAATGTGTATTTTTAAAAATAGTGGTTTCTTTTTAAAAACCATAAAATTACAGTTTTACTATGTGTAAATCAACTAAAAAAAAATAGAATTATTGCACATATATTTGCCATTATTTTTACTGCTTTTTAACGCTACAGTATTCTATTATTAGTGGATTGTATGTAACATAAAGTAATGTACATATATTTTCTGGCACCCTTGCTGGCAGATTTTTAAGTTTTGGTTTTTTACTGATATATTTTTTAGAATGACTAACTTGACTAACTGACACTGCTTCATTTCATGGTTCTGCAAAGCAGACTCGTCTGGCAGCACCTCACAATCAACCTGCACTAGGGGGGAGAAAAGCACCCTGACATGTTTGTGTTTCTTTAAACCAGCCACAATCATCTTGGACAAAGCAAATGATGTGGCAACTCCGTGCCCTGAAAAATTGCGATGGGGGGAATTGTTTTGGTGGAACATTTGCATGCAGAGAGGTGAGCATTGTGATTAAAAGTGGCGCCTTACAGCAGGGCTGCCTTACTGCGTGATCCAAATCCTCAGAAAACTTTGAACTTTGCTGTTTAGCAGGGTTGCCAGCCCAGAGGTAGTTGTTGCTGTTTCCTGAAATGAAGGGGATTTTGAAAACGGTAGCGCACAGAGGAGGAGAAAGCTACTTAAAATGCAGAACCAATGGCAGGCTTATGGCTGCAATCTATATCCAGTGAGTTAGTCTAATGGTAATGGCAGCTGGTAAAGCCAGAAATCTAACACACACACACACACACAAAGAGACACAACTGGATTTAACTGACTTGATTCATAATTGGATATGTGACGCTCTAGTGTCCGATTAACATAAGATTTCTCTGTTTCTCTGTTTTCCATGTCCTTTTAGTAAGAGTCAATAATTATTTGGGATGAGTCGAAAACTAAAAACAAAACAAAAGCTCAAGCCTTCCCGAAAACACTGCCTCATATGGCCAAGTCTTTCCAGGCAACTCCCTGCTGTCCCACATTAGATAAAACACATCTGTGTAAAACAGCTCAGGGTCCCAGAGGCAGGCATGCACCTGCATCCGTGCACACATCATCATGCTTCATAATCTGCACGCCGCACAGCAGTTTTAACTCTTTCTATAAATACGATCTTACTGTAGCTACAAATTTAGAAGATATAATAGATTTTAAACAACAAAAACAAAAAGGCAACCAGCTGGGACGGTGAGTCACGGTGATGCACAGGTCTCAGAGCTGCAGGAGGGCTTACATCCCTAATCTGTCAAAAGGAGGAAGTGTACGTGTTTACACAATCGTAGTTATGTAAATATGAGGCACGCGATGCATATTATGCTCTGAACCACTTACTGGCATGATGCACATTTTGCCTCGGAGTCATCTTATTGTGAGTAATACATCATACAGTAGTAGGAGTGGTGTGTTTCCTTTTGCATCGCATCTTTAAAAAGGCACCGTGCTCTGTTAGCAGCATGATTTATTCGTCTCCAGCTTTCAATTGCAGCAATCAATTTGATAGTTTATTTTTGGTATGCCATTATTACAGACTGTGCTTGTTTAAGCGTGCATTATTGCATCTATCTGGGTATGTTTTCCTGACAGCGACTCGTACATCATCGCATTACATCAGTTAAAATAATCAATCACGCCAGTAAACTGTTGACAGACGATCACGGATTATGTGTTTAAGGCAGGAATCGGCTGGAGGTTTCAGTGCAATCTATCTCGCAGCTGTCTATGAGTTCAAACCACATCTACTTTACTTTTTGTGATTCTGTATTTTTTGTTAGGGTTAACGAAAAAATACCAATGAAATACTCATGTTGGGGCTTCGTCGCCGTCACCATCTGGACTGTTCTAAATCTGAAGAAAATCCACTGGAATCTCCCTGATTCTGTGAAAGCAGGTCTTTGGGGATGTTCATGTTGCTTCTTGGCACTGAACAGCATCCAGTCAGTGACCCAGGCTGCAGAAACAACAAGCTACTGTTTTCCAAGACAAGAAGCGGAGCCAGTTTGTAAATGAAGCCCGTATTAATGGAATAATTGAGAAACTATTTATCTTATTCCTGGAATGATTACCAAAAGAATCATATTTGCTAAAATAGCTAAAGGTTCCCCTATTCTAAGCCCTACATTAGCTCACCCCCCCTCCTCCCGTTTATAAATCCACCCCCTTCAAGAGACAAGCCTAAGAGCTAATGAAACAAAATTCAATGAATGGCCACTGGCCTGTCGTGGAGTGGCTAAAAATACAGGCAGCATTTCCCCTTAATCAGACTGATTAAAGTGCTCCCTGGTTGAAGCCCTCCCCCTGAGCCATCTGGCAGATGAGTTTTCAGTGTGTCACTGGACTGCTGTCAACACGGCTCACCTAAACCGCCTCAGAACAGGTTAGCGTGGTTTCACTGATACCGAATGTCAGCAGACTTCTTTTTTTTTTCTCCCCCACACAGCCTTGTGTAATGACCCACTTCATAAGTTTTGTTTTTAATGTGGCAAAGCTCACATATGCATCGCGAAAGCTTAGGGGCACTGTTCAACATTTGGGAAAATGCTAATTTGTTGTCGCTGGCGGATTTGTTTCTCTGTGCAAAATGCAATGCCGCAGCCAGAAGTCAATTAGGAGCTGCGTCCTCCTGCTTCCACACTTTATGCTTAGCTAAGCTAAGCAACTGCAGCTTCTTTATGAGCACACATATATGAGAGTGGAATCAATCTTCTTGTGTGTTGCTCAGCGAGAATGGAGGATTTCCAACGTATTCAGGCCGCATCCGAACCTGATAGCAGTCAAGATGTCTGACAACGTGGTGTTTGTTTGTTTTTAGGTGATCATGTTTAACCTGGAATGTCCTCTGCTAGTCCCCAGATCATCCACACCCTTTATCCCAACTCCAGCTCGATCTCAGTTCATCTCTGTATTGTGAGAGAACACAATGAGAGCAGTTACGGCTCATTTTTGAAAGTAGACGGCCGGAAAAAGAACCAATGACTAATGCATTAAAGAAAGAGGGATGCATTCAATCTAAGATGCACACCGCAGAAGAGTGCAGTCATCACCAAAATGAATACACATATCCTCAATACGACACTGGTAATCTGTATAAGGCAATAAAAAGGGTCTAAATGAAGACATAATGCAACCAATCACATTTTCCATTACGGGATAATGATAATGTTAGTGAGAATAATGCGGTGAGTGCTCTGTTTTGCTAATATTGTAACTCCCTAAAATGACTTTTTAGATTTGTATCAAAAAAAAAAACCCACAGTTGCTGGGATGATGAAATATAAAATGATATTACATCAGCTATCATATCCAGCCCCGTTCCTCAGAGATTAAGTCCCTACACACTGTCACACCAAGCGACGTCACACCCGATTAGTCAGAGCTCATAGTCTGGTGCTGAACATAGTATCGTGACTCACTCCGTCACAACTGAGTTAGTTACAGTTCAACTCCCAGCACGTCATTGTCCCATTGTTCAATATTTCATAGTCGCGCTTAATGACGCACAGTCTGCTATCGTCAGTAATCTTATCTCTGCATACTTCATTGAAAACCTTAATCTCCTTTACCATCTCTCTGCAGTGGCCTTCAGGGTTTCTCTTGTAAGTCATTGAGGGCTTGTAAGTGCAGCATTTAATAGGTTTATGGCTGCCAAATAAGTGACATGTAAACAAGAGCTAATGATGCTTAAGCCGCCTGCTAACTCTTGGCACTGAATATCCTCATAAACATCACTTGACATCACTTTCACTAGATCTGAAAGCAATTTATACCCTTTTTTTTCTATGGTCTCTATCATCTACACTTTATTTGCTTTTGCAGCCTCTTTGGATTGCGCCTCATTTTTCTGGGGGATAGTTGGTTTTCTATTTCGGTTCAGGCTGAAATGTCCTAATATCAGATTGGCACATAAATAAGTACAGATGTCTGCAGTTCCCAGAGGAGGAAACCTGCTGACTTTGGTGAACCTGTGACTTTTTTAACTAGTGCACCCGTGAGTTTTTAAGTTTGAATTCTGAGTCAGATGCCTCGGCGACTATTGGACGGATTGCCATAAAACTTGGCAGAGAGTTTCTCTTTTCATATAAGGATGTTTAGCAAATGCTAGCATGCTAAGCCACAAACTACGTAAAAGATGGATGTGTTAAGGATGTGATAAGTGTTTTGACCTTGCATTCCTTCTAATGGTCAGCAGGGGGCGACTTCTGTGGTTGCAAAAAGGAGTCAGATTGTATAGAGGCCTGTAGATAAAACATCCTGACTTCTTACTTCATTTGTTACCACAGTTAACACTTTCCTGATGTGTTTCTGGACTCAGTTGGTAGTTTTAAGTCTTCTTCCTGCAGTATAATGTCTGTTTTGTAAATTATGGTCCTGTTTGGATTAAAATATATCAGAGTAAAAGAAGGGTATGTTTTAGGTTGTGGCGACCTTGTGATTCTTAAGTTGCTACTGTATGGGAGTGCATAATGTCCATAGGTTAGATCCACCCTGCACTCATCACGTCCAGTTTAAAAAAATCAAGCCAAAATATCACATTCGAAACTCCAAAATGGGCAACAAACTATGGCTACATCCAACTTTTAGGTTTTAAGCTTTATACAAACTTAACATCAGCATGCTAGTACAGTCATTGTGAGTATATCAGCATTTAGCTCAAAGCACTGCTATACCTAAGGTGGACACCATAAAAGCATACCAACAGTTGTACAGCATAGTGAAATCTAAGACAAAAACTGCTAAAAACCTGGTTTAGAGCAAGTTGGAGTTTTTGGAGGCTTCTTGGACTTCCAGTCTCTGTGATGCTCCAACACAACAGACTTTTGCTTCTTGCTTAATAATACACGTTGCCTCAAATTGAACAACAGAGCACTGCTAATAGGGCGAACTGACTGCACACATGAACAAATGCATGTTCAATATCCACACAGAAGTTAAGGGTAGATGTAGTCTCTGGGTCTGAAATGTGATGTCGGTATAAACTGCCTCAAACCTGTATATTCTCTCTCATGGTCAGCAGGGGGCGACTCCAACAGTTAAGTCAGATTGTATAGTGATCTATAAGTATATGATCCTACTTCTCATCTGACTTGTTACCTCAGCAAACATTGTCCTAATGAGTTTATGGTCTAAATCACTAGTTTCAACTCCTCTTCAATACATTTATTAAATCATTGTCGCATTTGGAGTAAAATAAACAGGAGTGAAAGTACGTCCCATTACGGTAATGGAGTAACCGGCAATCAGCAAATTCCGTGCGTAACTAAATGCATGGTTAATATTCCGCATAAAAATTAAAGCATAGAATGCTATTTCCTCCGGACTCGGTGGCTTTCCCACACTCTTTCATCTATTTCTAGTTTGTTTGTCTGGTTTTAGGCTCAGAGCTCTTCTGTGGGTTGCACAGACAAAGCTGCCATGAATAGAGCATGTAAACTGGAGTCCTTGGCCCGAGGCCCTTTCTGAAACCACCAGGGAGGATGATAAGCACATGACAGGGCCAACAGGACATTTTTTAAAGTCAAGTACTGTTTAGAAAAAGTTTTCTCCCTCATTTTTTTGTCTCTCTTTTTTTTTTTAGCAACAGTAGTGTTGCATATTTCTTTCGTCATGACCATAGCCAGTCACTGAGTTCATTGAAGATTTGGTCTTTTCATATGACTGTATTAGATGTGCTTGTATTGCGTAGACATTAATGCACTATAGTGGATAACATTAGCATTCAGGCCAGTGCACAGGTTTTTTTTTTCTTTTTTTACATTTAAATTTAAATGTAACATTTGCATTCGATGGCCATGTGTCTGATAGTTGTTGTGAAAACCTTTTTAAGTTTAAATACCGTTAGTCTGTACATACCAATGACAATAAAGAAAAAATGAATTATTAATTTGGAAATTACTTCTGCACTCTTTCCCATAAAAGTCAATGAATAATTCAGATGTGGATTACTACTTGCCCTGAACCTGATAGAACTGGGAGATAAACCACAATTTAGTACAGCTCAGGAGAACACTTTGTCCTTGTCATAGATCTCAATGCAATCATTTCACTAAGATGGAGGTCCTAACGTGATTATATTTAGATGTATAGCTGCAAAGTCCTGCCAATTTAAGCTGGCATATTAAATCAGCAAAAAGCAAAGCACCCTTTAAGTTGTGGCTCAGCTTGAGGCAAGAGGGCACACCTCAGTTCAATTAGACCCTTGAGAGACTGGTCCTGCCCCGGCCCTGTTATGGATAGCTACCATAAAGTAGGTATTTTGCTGACAAGAGCCCCTGGGTGCATATCAGTCACTCGCTGCCTTCAGACTGCAAGTGACAGCCTGTATGTCATTCAGTCAATGATGCGCCTTAAAGTAAATAAATGCATACATAGATGCACAAAACAGCAAACCGTTCTGTATATTCTGATGCACATTGCGAAAAAAAAAGCAACTAGGAGACGTTTTCTTAGTCATGGACGAAGCATTAAAGAGGGACTCTTCACTTGAGGTAATCTAATCAAAATCGTCACATTTTACTGTGTCCATAAACGTCACATGGACGTCAGCCTCTGCATAATAAACCAAGAACACTATGACCTTTTACTGTACAGACCTCTTGCAAAAAGTACTATTTGTATGCACAGCACAGTCCTGTGTTAGCCTGATGACAGAGCTCCCTTGCTGTTCCACAGCCTACACGCAAGCCATCACACTGTGATTTCACCTAGTTTGGCAGGGCATCTGTTTATCTCATCTCTCCTCAATCAACACATCTCTACGCTGCTACAAGTGTACAAATGATAATGTCTAAACCAATGCCTGGAAACTCAATTTGTAATGTGATTTGCATGCATGGTTCAAGAGTGAAATTGTAACGAAGAAGCACAAAACTGACACGCAGTATAAATGTATGCAGACTATTAAGATGAGGTGAGTAGTTTCAGTCCGTCTTACTGCTGTGCTTTGGAAACTGAATATTATTCATGATTTTTTTTGTCATTAGTGAGGACTGCATTGCATTGCAATTCGATCCTAATGGCAATTTCAGGGTAATAGTGGTAAATCAGTGACCATATGCTTAATGGAATCCTCATCTTTCCCTTGTATAAAACCTCACACACACACATTAGCACCCATTACGAGGGCTGCATTTAGAAAACAAGTGTTGGTAAAATAAAACACTGTATCATCTACCTTACAATGCAGCTATTCAAAAAAATGTGACTTATCATCGTCACTTGAGCACCACATAGCCCGCTGAAAAAAATCAAAGTCAATTAAAGTCCTACGGCTGCTCTCCTCGAGTCTACACAAACATTTTCTGTTATCACATATAACCTTGAAATGTATTTAGCCCGACTCATAATAAGGGAATTGTTCCCGATCGTCATGCTGCTTCATGTGAAAAGTTACAGCTTGATTAGGAAGACAACTCTAAACCACTATAAAATCGTCTGTAGATTTTTCTTTCTTTCTTGGCTGTAGCTCTTACATAAATGCATCTCAAGGTACACTGTGAGACAAGTCTCTAAACCTTTTCGAACGTACTCTGAGACTTACATCTCCATTGTCAGACAGAAGGTGCTGCTGAAGAGAGCCCGACTCCCTGACGAACCTCTTCTTAGGCCCAACTCGGTCGGATAGGTTGCCCATGTTCGCTCTGCGATGACCCCGACGGACTCGGCTGATCAACAATCTCGTACACTGCCCGTCGTTCCTCTATGTTTTTACGTTTATCTAACGCAACGCTTTCTTGCTTTCTCTCTTCCTGCGTCACTGACACACTTACGCACACCCAACAGACACTTGGGTTTCCAGAGACACAATTGCACCCCGCCTGTCCCCTCCATGCACACACACACACACACACATGCAGGCACACACACATTTCTTTCACGTTTAAATCTGGGTTAGATCAGTCCTGTTTTGAGCAAGCGCTAAATTAGGATGACCTCTAGTTATGGAGGAGAAGGGCAGGGAGTAGACGAAAGGAGCTGTGGCAGTGTCAGAGATAAAGAGTTTGAGAAGACTGATGTCGTACAATCGATTCAAACTTATCTGACAAAAATTACATCCCTTTACAATTAAGCTGTAATCTCATTTATGATTTGGGGCGGGAAAAAAACACACTTTCTGCTCAAAAGGTCTGACCATGACGCAGCAAGAAATGCTTCTGATAGGAGGTGGACAGCAGGACTTTCTCCCAGGAGACCGTGGTCCTGTCCAGAAGCATTATTTTTCGGTTTCATACTCTGTGTGGTTCTACTTGGATAAATGTAGGAAAATACCAAGGTCTGGGTTAAAATGCCACCTTTTTGCAACAAGTTTGAAGTTTCCTCTGCTTTATCTGGGTTACCGGGGTGACAAGTCCCGCCCCACCTAACATGTGATTGGTTGGTCGAAAAGGAGCAACAGTAAAGCAATAAAATACGTGGTAAGGATGCAAAACTCATTTGTGATTTGCAACAAACAGACTTATTTCAGGAGAAAATGAAGAGTTCATTTGCAAAAACAGATAACTCCATCTGCAAGGTGGAGCAGTGGTTAGTACCGTTGCCTCGCAGCAAGAAGGTCGCCAGTTCGCATCCCGGTGAGGACACCCGGGATCTTTCTGCGTAGAGCTTGCATGTTCTCCCCGTGCAGCGTGGGTTCTCTCCGGGTTCTCCGGCTTCCTCCCACAGTCCAAAAACATGTTGAGGTTAATTGGTGATTCTAAATTGTCCGTAGGTGTGAATGTGAGTGTGCTTGGTTGTCTGTGTGTAGCCCTGTGATAGACTGGTGACCTGTCCAGGGTGTCCCTTGTCGTGCTCTAGTTCAGCTGGGATAGACTCCAGCTACCCTAGTGAGCATTAGGCGGTGTATAGATGATGGATGGATGGATAACTCCATCTTCACAAACCTTCAGAAAACCCACCTTTCCATCGTCTACCTGAGACAATATCAATCAAGCTTAAGTTATGTCATTTCTATTGAGTCAAATCCACTCAGCTTCAGTTGGATTGATATTATCTCAAGCAAACAACAAAAAATAAGTTTTCTGAAAGTTATCTGTTTTTGCAAATGAGCTCTTCAAGATGTATTTGAGAACGCAGTTTAACTGTATTGGATCTGGGGCTGAATTGTTCACAGTTTCATTAGAAACGAGAGAAGTTATTTCACCTCAACTTATGCATGCATATTATTCTAAAGCTGAATGTTTTAAATCCCACATCTGTCTTGTCTCATCATGTCTTTGCATTGATGGTACCACATGATATCTGTTGAGGAGCTCTGATGCATGATGAGTGAGTCATCTTTGTTTTCCTATTTGTGCATATGTTAATGTATTTGCATACATTTGTTTAGCATAGATGTGAGGGTTTCCTCGTGTTTTTTTTGTGATGAATAGGTGCAGAAAGCAGCACTGTAGAAATAAAATGTTTCGCATATCCGGCCTCTGAGCTATAACAATAAATGATAACGTGCTAAAGTGTTTCAAGACAGAATCGGTTCGGTGCAAATGAAATGAACTCCAATATCTTGCGCATAACACACTTACAACAGTATATCTGCACAGAAAAAGAAAAGCCATCAAGCCAAATACAAACAGAATCAGTGGCTCCTGGTCCTATTCATTATGCATGTCTGTAATATTTGCTGTAGTTGTAACAAGGCCACGGTGTATCTATTAACAACAAGTGGACAACAAGTCTTCCTGGCAAATGCAATGTTTAACTAAAAACATGAGCAATGAGTAGGTGTCCTAAATGTCTCTCCCTCTCTTTCTCAGCCCTTGTGTGTGTGCATACGTGACCTTTGTACAGACCGAACTGAAAGAGCAATTCAATTAGAGACCATCACATTACACACATCTTTCGTTCGAGTAAACACAACGAAACACACACACAAGGAGCAGCAATAGCGAGGCTCACTTCTCTGTGTGCTTTGATCAGCAGAGCTCAATATTCTACCTATTTAAGGCTTCTGTAGAAGTTTTCTTTCAGTCTAATTTGATATCATTTCGTCTCTCCTTCTCTTTCACAGACCGGTGCGCCCCACCGAAGGGCCCAGAAGGTCAACCACTCTGTCACCACTTAGAGATAAATGGCCGCTGTGGTAGTTTCGAAGCTGCTGATGTTTGACTTTGAGTGTACCTGAATTACAGACGTGACTGGAGGAGAACAGAGTGCCTTTATTGATTATATGATCAGCATATTTTTGCTGCAATATAGCATCGAAAGCAAAGCAGCTTATGATAACAGAATGTCTTTCTTTCAGTCTTTCTGACAGCGCCTGTAGAGAGAACTGTACGCTGTGTTTCCTCGTGGCTACTGTTTGCTCCCCGAGCTATGAAATGAACTGCTGACAGGTGCATCAACTATAATAGATGACTACAGATTTTGTTGTTGTTGTGTCGGTGTGTACGCGCATGTGTGTGATCGGTGAGTCTGACAGCACGTCTGAGAGGGGGGTAGAGAGGAAGCTGACCCGAGTAAATCTTGACAACTACAAGCAAACACAGAATCACTTTGCTGTTCTTCTGTCCGTCTTGTTGTCCAACATCTGCCATATACTGTTTACTGCGCTAGTTGGGTATTTTGAGGGGAGGGGGGTTGTTTTAGCTGACTGTTCAAATCAAGAAATAAAAAGCAAAAGGTGTCAAATTGCGCCCGGCTGGTAAAATCTGGATCTGCAAATATCAGACTTTAAGTTCAGACGTCGCTCTGGAGCACCAGCATCTCAGACCAAAACAAACAAAGTGCATCAGCCACACCTTCCCCATTATTTCATTTACAAGCAGAGAGGTTGTGTACACGAGAATCAACAAAAGAGCCACAACCATTAGCCCATGCTGGCACCACAGGCTGCACTGAAGGCTCAAAACGAGTCAACTCCAGCAACATTATCTTCACGTGTCTCTTCTTCACGTTAAACATATAGAGAGCAGATGAGAATAGACAGTGCAGCGAAACACCAGTAAAGATTCACAGTACGCTAAAATGCAAAGAGTGCACATATATTCTGCAAATAACTGATAAAATACTGATCTTCTGTTTTCTTTTTTAGTAATTCTTGGGGATTTTTTCTGCACTGATACAAGCGGAGGTCATTCTCGGCCTCCTTACAAACACGAGGAAGACCAACAGTTTCAAAGGGAGGGACTCACATCCACATGTTCCCGAACCGGAAAACAGAGCGTCTCAGATCAGTCAAGACACCCACAGAGGGAAGTGTGACGTCATTTTCTCCTAAAGGCAACCATTACTCTGCTAAATCTCTCCATAGCAAATAGCTGTGCACAGCCGCATTAACGCCGTATTAACGCTCAAGATCTCGAATAGAAAACCTGCCCGAAGGAACAAACAGATAAAACCAGATAAGAATTACACAATATAATCAATTCATTAAGAAATAATACAACACTGAAATATGATAATTAAAGCCATTACGATGCAAAAGCTGACACCTTTTGAATCTGACGTATAAGTTCCAGAATCTGCCTTTAACTAACTCAAACTTCCTCTCCTTCTCGCATGCTGTCTTGCATAAGAGTTTCTATTTATATATGTTGCCTAATTGGATAGACTGAATAATATTGGAGCCTTTCTCTTTCTTCTTTTCCAGCCTGTGGGATAGATATCAGGCCTCTCTCATTCTGCCTGGAATTTAAGGGAGGGAGGGGGGAAAAAAAGAGGCCCTTTAAAAGATTCATAAGCTGCTAATGAAGTTACGCAGCACATTTCAAAGCAAAAAATAGCGTAACAGTGTGTGTGTGCGTTGGTGTGTGTGTGTGTGTGTGTGTGTGTGTGTGTTGGGTGAGGGGGGGCGGTGTTATATATTTGCGCAGTAAAAAGATTAACCACGGGAGCAGACGTTTACAGCCCAAACAAATTGCAGACGAGTCACAGTGGCTGGATGGATTTAAAAAAGGAAAATAGTTCAGCTGTCTCTTCAGCTTATATTTTAAGCCAGTTCTGAGACCTTCAACCTTCAGTGTGTGTGTGCAGTCTTGAAAAGCTGCAATTCAAAAAAAAAAGAAGAAGAAGAAGAAGAAAGTAAACCTCTAAAGTTTAACTTCAGCTAATATGAGGCTTCAGCAGGCCGAGTTAGAAGGTGGGTTTAGACTCAATGTACACATGGGCATGTGAACATTAAGTTAAGACAGAAAAATCTCTCCTTTAACCCTATTCAGGACTTTTGGGTTCTTTTGGAGCCCAGGCCATTTGGTTTAGGTGACAGGTATTGTCATGTGAATGTTTGTCGCAGCTGAATCATTAATTACTTCCTGGTTGTGCTGAGGAGTGCCGAATTTTTGGTTTTTCACACAAGTTAGTTTGAGCAAACAGTTTATTTTGGACAATTTTTTAAATGAAACATGTGGATAAAGTGACAGATGGCTCAAAAACTTTCGCAATGTTAAAAATCCTACAATTCTTTGTGTTTTTACAGTGTTTGGTTTTGATAAATGGTACAATTTTGTTGATTTAAAAACAATCAATCAAAGAATACACCGTGCCTTTCAACCTTGTCGATGGGTTGAACCTTATTCAAGACTTTAAGGTTCTTTTGGACCCCAGGCCATTTGGTTTTGCTAACAGGTATTGTCATTTTTTTATTTCTGAAGATTTGTTTTTTTTTATATTTGTCATGCATTTGGAACCAAAAATACATCAACTTATAAGAAAGTCTATAATAAATACCAACAAATATTTTTCACATGTTCTTTCTTGGGGTCCAGTTGACCCCAAAAGACCTTCAACGTATGGCAACATGAAAGTCCTGAATAGGGTTAAAGAACTTTTTTTTTACACTGTTTTGTGCTTTTTTTTCTTCATAACACTTTCATCATGAGTTGGGTTTTTATTTTAGATCTGGTTTATTGTTGTCAAAATCCTTATTTTTCTCTCTTAGCAGACTAGAACACATTTAGGTCTCATTTTTAACCAGCACTGACCACTTGTTGGCTTAAATGGTGCAACAATTTACATTATTTACTTCAAAATTCAGACCAAGTAGGGTGTAAGTTACTCCATCTGCATCCATTGTTTCAGTGTGTTAGTCACATTCACTTAACATCTGATAGCTTCTAATTCTCTTCTCGTTTTCTAGTTGTGGCTACCAGTTGTGAATAGCAATCATTCCATAATGTAATGTTTTTTTCCCCTCAATTGTTTGCTCTAATTGATTTATTTGATTCACGGAGTTTCCCTGTGTAATACAATATGACCTAATTGTGTGAAGTTTCCTGAGATGACTCCGAATTGGTGCTAAATGAATGAAAAAGGAATTGAACTGAATTGATTTAAGCGACAAAACAAAGCTCCTGACGTCATCTCTGACTTTTCTAGTTATTTATAAGTGTGGCTGCATGCAGATGTTTAAAAGTTGATTCGATTTGGCGAAGGGCTCAAAAGGAGTCGTGTATCGGCGCCACACAGCAACACGTTCCCGCTAAGAACCACGAGTCTGCATGGCTATTTCAGAAAGCTGCTTTTACCGACTTGAGCGCTGTGAAGAACGCTTTTATGCTCTCCCAGACGACACGTTTGAAATCAGGATTAATCTGCTGGAGGTGATTGCGGTAATGTTTCCAGACACAAAGCACAGTGGAAAAGTCCTCCGCAGATTTGCATAATGCGATGTTGGTTCGTTACAGTCGGATACGAACAGCAGCGTGAGATGGTGGTAGGAAGTGATGAGTGGAGGCGCTGATGTATGGCAACATTAAAAAGGGATGATGAAAGTGTCGTCTAATTTCTGCACATATTTCAAACTTAAAAAAAATAAAAAAAAATGCAATCAAGGCATGGCAGAGAGTGGAGAAGGAAGAGTGAAGAAAAGAGGAGAGGATGAGCCACCTCCTGCTAATACAGTCTTTAACAACAGGAGATCCTCCAGGACGAAGACTGAACAACATCCAAACAGGTTGCAAAACTATCAGATCCTAAGAAGAACTGTCAGATAACAACTTCCTTGTTTCTGTCTACTGCTCAGCAGCTTTCCTTCTCCCTCCTCCTGCTCTGCTTGAGTGCAAATTATTAGGTTTATTATAATCTAAGAGCGTCTGTCTAAACATTGTAATGAGTACTGGGAGGACAGACAGAAATGTGGAATCCCACAGATATGATTTTAAACTAATTAGCAGCGATGGAGTAAGAAATCCAACAAAAATGAAGGAGAAAAAAAAGTGTTTTTTTTTGTCAATCTGCTGAAACAATGAGAAATATTTGCCTTTTATGTGTCATTTTTATTTCATTTATAACTCTGCTTGACCTTTTATCTTAAAGTGACAGCTGGAGAGGTGCAGGAGGGAATTTTTTTTTTTCACAGTAGCTCGAATTAACAACAAAACAAATCACAATCTACAGTCAGATATATTCAGACCCTTCCATGAAACAAAAGGCAAATTTCACAACAGTCACTCAAATAACTAGAAACTGAAAAAACAATAATAAATAAAAATTTGCTAAATTATAATTTAGTGAAGTAAGACATCGCTTTTGAATTGTAGTTGAAAAGAATAATTAAAAAACAAACAAACAAAACTGTCCAGGTTCAAATTAGAGCACTTTGCTGATGAGCAGTGAAATCCAAACACCTGTCAACAGGTGCAGAAGTCTGATGGAGAGTTACAGAAAACACCTGATTGCAGTGATTGGCTCAAAGGGTTGTTCAACAAAATATTAGTTTATGGGTCCCATCATGCTTGTTTGCTTGTTTGTTGTTGTTGTTTTAATATTTCTGATGAACCACAATTCCAAAGCAATGTCATGATTTTCATTAAATTTATTATTACTTTTGTCAATTTCAACTTATTTCAGTGAGAGATGCTCTTTTACTTCTTTAATGGGAGGATATGAATAAATATGAAGACAACTGTAAAACGACAGCTGCATCATATTTATGTGTTTTGAAAATCAGCTCGATGAGTGAAGATGTTGTTTACGTCAGGACATTTGTCTGCTCAGGACATTCTATGACATTGTGGTGCGATGCAGTTGTCTGCTGGGGAGCAGGGAGCACAGACAGGGACGGAAAAGAGGCTAAACAGACTGCTGAGGAGGGCCGGTTCTGTCCTGGACTGCTCCCTGGACTCCATAGAGGAGGTGGGTGAGAGGATGCAAAGCTCACATCCATCATGGACAACCCCTCTCACTGGAGAATGTGGGGGCTTTAAGTAGCTCCTACAGCAGCAGACATCCTCTCTGCAAGAAGGAGCTACCACAGGTCATTCCTCCCAACTCCAGTACGACTTTACAACATCAGCATCACCAGCTGACATTGACCAAACTGATAAAATTGACAGTTTATGGTCATGAATTCATTTTTGTACTGTAGTTTTGCACAATCTGTTTTTCTTTTTCAATGTAGATACGGTTATTACTAATTACTGTCGTTTTCTTGTACTTTCTTTCTATATTTTTGGATGCTGCTGTGGCGTGTAAATGTCGCCCAATAAAAAATGATTCTGTTCTATTATCGTGACTTGTCTGATGATGCAACAGCTGCTAATTAAACACACATAAAAGTGTGCGTTCATTGTGTTTCCGGTTGTGCAATAAATATAAAAAATTCTTGTGTTGCATGTGTGAAAGAGGCAGGCCTGAGATGGAGTCACATCTGAGAAAGCCACACGGAGAAAAGACATTTTCATTAGCGTGTTCTGCTAATCCTTGTGTCTTCCCTGTAATGTGATTTCCACCGGAGTCAATTGCCCCTCCGGCTCACAAGACGAAATAGGCTGTTCACATTAGACCCTCCTTTATCCTCTTTCTTTTTCCCTTTTTTTCTTTTTTTTCTCCCCCTTTCCAACACTCTCAGTCTCTTACCTCCGTCATGTGAATAAGGTAGAATCTCAGTTCTTCGGCGTAATCTGCAAAACAAAATAAAGAAGAAGTTAATCTCAAGTCTTTCTTTTGCGTCATCTTTAACCAGCTGCCCCTTTGTTTTTTATTTTAACTCACTCCAGTGCTTCTGGTACATAAAGCAGCATTTGTTGATTTCCGATTATGATTTTGCCAAAATGCTTCCACTGATGGAAAGCTTTTACTGTAGGTCAGCCCTAAAGACGTCCTCCCATAATTCACTGTTGAAGCGTTCTGTGTGAGACAGGCCCGGGGGTCTGGAGTCAAGATAAATGGTTTTAATCGAGTGTGCGCGCACACTCAAACACAGCCACAAAGTCCATACATTGGGCTGATGTTTCCTTCTGTATTTTATTTCACATAAGTACACACACACATGACAACACATCCATCCATTTACGTCCAAGGAGCTCAGTTTGGTTAGATGGTGTCTTGGAGAATTTGGATTCCAATCTTAAGTCTTCCTTTGTTATTAATGACCTAATTTGCAAGAAACTAAGAAAAATTTTCACTAAATATTATTTATTAAGGGGTCATAACTTAGATCATCTCTGTGTGTGTGTGGTTTAATCTGATTTGAATTTGATTTGATTTTGATTCCAATGCTGCTGATGACGTCACCTTTTACTAAATGAGGCTCCCCCTCTTGAAATCAGTGAAAACAGTGCAACACAAAAACATGAAAACAACTGAGGTTTTCTATGTAAAATAGCCTTTGGTAGAAAATAGATTGATAAAAGGTGTTTTAAAGGTCTTTGTAACTGAGGTTCCCACTCCACAAGGATGATTAAGCGAAGCACAATGATCAGATCTAGCTGACTCATGTTTACACAACTCAAGTGTTTATTTCACTTCCAGGGACACGTAGGAATTCATTCTCTACATCTGCATAACCCAGCTCGTGTTTTGTCACAAACTTACACACAAGTGCAAGAATGAGGATTCAGACAGTAACTAATGCTGTCGACCCAATCCTAGTGAGCTCAACACGCTCCTAACCTTAACATTAAGGTTAAGGTTCAACTTTCAGCACCTCGCAGTTTGAGGCCATGTTTCAGGATTTAATTAAGATAAAAGCCTGAAATGTTCATCCATCCATCCATTATCTATACACCACTTAATCCTCACCAGTCTATCACAGGGCTACACTTAGAGACAGACAATCAAGCACACTCACATTCACACCTACGGACAATTTAGAATCACCAATTAACCTCAACATGTTTTTGGACCTTGTGGGAGGAAGCCGGAGAACCTGGAGAGAACCCACGTTGCACGGGGAGAACATGTAAATGCCACGCAGAAGGATCCCGGGTGTCCTCATGCGAACCAGCGACATTCTTGCTGTGAGGCAACGATGCTAACCACCGATATTGTGAATCAACATAATATCAGAAAATATTATCTGCTTTTTGGTTAATGTGTGCTCAAATAGGGACTTTTCATGACACCTTTATGTGTTTTTCATATTTCAACGCCTCATAATCAATTTGATCTACTTGTCCAACTTTGCAGATCCCGGATCAATGGCATGATAAATTAAAAAAAATAAAATAAAATTATCTTATCTCAAAAAGTATTTGCTACATCAAGCTTCAATTTTACACATATCTTTAGAAATATTTATTTTTGATGCCATTTTTTTTTTAAATCAGACAAATCAGAGATGGTGCAGCAGAAACTGTTCGAAAAATGTAATGATTTGAGGTGAGAAGAGCCTTCCAACAAGATGAGGCAGAATATTAATATATAGCTCTTAGGGATGCATATGAATCCAGACACAACAGCTCTGAATAGTGATGGCAGACAGCAACATCCCACTGCAGCTGAAGTGCACAAAGATCTCCTCAAGTGTCGCTGAATTACATTAATGTCTCCACAAGGTTTGTAAACTAAAGGAATACACATCAAGAGGAGTAAGACCGGTTCCTCTTTAAAGCTGCTGTGTTCTGATAGGAGCAGCAGGACCCATGTGAAGCATTGAACCAGTTTCTGAAATATATGTCGTCTTTTTGCAACCAGCAAACAGCAGAGGTCAGTGTTGGATGTCTTAAAACCAACAGAGTGCTGTTGTGCAGCAGAGTGCTGCAAGATCAGGCTGGTGGGTTCATAAAATCATGTAAAAAAACGGAGTAACTTACATATTTAAGTGTCTTTGGATTAAAGAATTATGCTCTCGGCCAACAAAACGATCCTACTTTCAGTACTTCTAATAAAACACTTGATATTTTCTAATCTTTTTCTGAATTTTTGAAAAGTTTGTTGTTTTAAATCTTAAATTTAAGTAGATTCTCCGGATAGCAGTGACCTCCTGGTATGTTAAAGGTGTTGTAGTTTCACAATTCACTGTCACGTGTTCTCATTCGTCCACTAAACAAACAAGAAAACACCCTTCTTCATGCAGTGCCAACATACTTTCTTGCTGGTTTCAACGTTTTGGAGCAGGAGATCTCTGAAGGTTTTGCTTCATGTAGAGCAAAGGTGAGACTCTTATCAGGCTTTTTTATTCTAAAGCTAATAGTTGGATTGACACGTGCTAATTTTGGCTTTATGTGCGTTTTTTTTTTCACCACTCTCATTGTTTCCCACGCTCCTCAGCCTTCTATTGGGGTAATAGGAACACAGGAAAGCCCCTTTATTGAACTTGTCCTGTGTCATTACATGCACGCACACACACACGCCAAACACGCCCTCGCTGAAACAAACACAATCCCCCGGCGCCTCTTTCCTGAGTGACGCTGCCGAAGCGAAATAACAATGACAGGCAGCAGGGCGGAGATGTGTGTGTCAGTGTGCATGTGTCCTCTCAAGAAAAACACACAGAGAGACATGCGAAGCTGACCGAGGCTCAGCCGTGGAGATGGCTGGATGTTTGGGTGCAGGTGGGAGGTTTAGAGGAGACCTGTGGTGTCTGTGGGGAGGACAGTGCAGCTCAGGTCACCATGTATCTGGATCAAGTGTTTTAAATTCAGACATGCATGTGCTAGAGTGTTTATTGGATGTTTATCCTAGCACAAGTCTTCTCCACTGCAACTTTGGCTGCAAAAAAAGGTGATTTTTTAATTTAAGTTGCAGGGTTGCAAATAAAAAACTAAAATTAATGTTCAGTATTTTGCACTTCTTTTGGTTATAATTAGACAAAGAGCATGAAGGTAGTCACACTGATCCTACAGTCTGACTCAGCAGTCACGTTTTCAAAGCACAAATGTAAAAAATGCTGAACTTTGCTCAACTCGTAGCTTATAAATATGTAAGCACAGACGTAGTCATGTGGAAACTGTGTCTCTACAACATCTCCCAGCTGGCTCTGACAAAAACGTCATAAAAACTAAATGAAAAGTAGGATACTGTTGAGTTTGGTTTAGTTTATTAGAATCCCAATTAGCACCAGCATAAGCATTGACTATTCTTCCTGGGGTTTCACACACATACACACAACACCACAAACACAACAAACATAACAGCTCATCTCATTAACTTTACAGTTAAGTAATAAGGTAGAGAAACATGTTGTCATTCAGTACAACAGACATTAAATCATACTCAGAATTATAAATCCATTATTATCAATGAATTTTTGAAAAACAAAGATTAAAAAGACGGACAAGATGATCATTTAAACGTTTTACTGGAGTCTTATTTATGGATTTGAATGTAGCAGCTCTTTTTTCTTCCACGACAGAAGCTAATTTCAGTGCAATGTTGTAAATAAGTAAATAAATAATCCAATGTGAAAACTAATGAAAAACTACAAAATTCTGGCAGCAGTTGTTCCAGATAACATTTGTTAAAAAACAGTGGAATACTGTAAAGTTCAAAAACTGTAAAAGAAAATAAAAAATAAAAAATAATGAATAAAATAAATTATGAAAATATTAGCAAATATCTGTTAAAAAATAAACAATAATAATAAATAAATATTATTTGTTGATTTATATACTGTAAAACAATGTAATTTTACTTAACATAGTAAAAGAATGAATGACTGTTAGCTGTCTTTTTTTATTTACCTGCTGAGCAATTAATGAAGGTTTTTTTAAATTATTTTTATGTTATAAAAATACAGATTTTGTGATAAATGTTTTACCATTTTCAATCCTTGTACATAGTTCTTCTTCCCAATAACAACATATGTCAGTAAAATGCTATTTTTTGCTAAATTAAATGCGATTTTTTATTTTTTATTTTTTTAAATAGTGAAATGTTGTGTCAAGCTGGTAAAATAACAAATTACCGTTTTTAAAAGTACATATTTTTGTGATGTGGACATTTTTTTTTTTTTTACAGTTTTGGTCAGATGTTTCAGGTTTAACATGTAAGTCAACTTTTTTTTCTGTGATTTAACTTGATATTGTCTGTAATTTAACAAAACAGGGGGAAAAATCTCTAAAATGACATCAAAGTGTTCAAAAGATGACAGTTAAAAACTGTTAAAAATGATAAACTTTTTAAAGTGTATCATACTCATAAGTTGTTGTTGTTGTTGTTGTTGTTGTTGTTGTTTATGTTGGTGTTCCTCTGAGGGGCAAAGTAACAGGTTTGTGGACTTCATGCATCCAGAGACGCAATAAAAAAGTAAACAAGAAAGTCCCGCACACAATAAACCAGAAAACCAGACAGGTTTGCATATAATAAAGGTAATTAAATTAATGTGACTGAAACTAATGTACATTTATTGTTAAAACACAAACAGTGAAGTCGTTCAGCACAACACTCAGCAGCATTAACATTAATTTACATACATTTAAAAGCTGCCTCTGGGTAATCTGATTGATCCGACACCACAACAGTCCCACCAGTGGGTCAGTCATTACAGACTTGTTTGGTTTTGTCTCTCTCTCTTGTTACAGACATACCTAAGCTAATTAGGGTATAACAAAAAATGGAAATGGAAACATTAAGGGGCTCTTTTCGCCTACAGCAGAGCAACAGCGGTGCAGATTATAGCTAAAACCGAAACCTACGAGGGGCGGGTTTCCTCCACAGCAGGTCGGGATCGTCCCTCAACTGGGAAATTCAAACCTATTAATCACTTAAAGCGCCGCTGATTTGCACCCAATACATAATTTAAATCACACTAAAGCAATCACTCTCTCCTAACAGCAACTATTCCATCATCTTGTTCTGCTAATTAGCCTTACAAGCATCACTCAGCCGTCTCACACACTTAAACTTATTCAGGGTTGCGTCCTGCTCTAGTATAATAATCTACTGACCAGATGCAGCCAGCTAGAGCAGAGTCCCACCCCTGTGCTGAGCAGTTTTCAGCTAGTATGTGCCCTCTTTGTCCTGGCCCGATGCCAACCATGCCTCCAGCACCCTTGCCCTCGTCCCCCCTCAGCCGCCCATCGCTCCAAACACAGATATTTACACTGAGCCCTATTTATTTGATTTGCCTGGTGTTCTGCGCGGCCATGACGGCCAGACTATTCTCTCCATACTGCCAGAGGAGACGACTGTTTACACCAAGGTGAAATAAAAAGACAAAGCAACAGGAAATTGGGCAGTCTTTCCCTAAATATCCTCTGGTCAAGCTCGACTGAAAATAACGGCGCAGTCGTAGCGCTGTATGTTTATTTCTGGTGTCGCAGCTCGTGTGTGCTATGTTTCCCTTTTCTTATTTTTTTTAATTCTGTGCTGAACTGTTAAAGGTCAAACGTGGTTTAATATGGTAACATGCAGATAAGATTGTGGGGGATAAATATAAATGCTGTCATTTTTTTTTTTCATTTTGAGCCTCAATGACAAAGACATAGACGACTGAGACTCCATAGAATCATCTCAGCATCTCAAAATGTGTTTTTTACGGTGCGTTTAGGCCGACATACCGTCCTGGAGTCGCAGCTGTCGGAGGTACAGGGGACTCTGGAGGACGTTACACCTGCCGGGCTCGTTCTCTCTGGTCACCAGCATCAGGTCGCTGTAGACGAAAACCGTAACCTGAAAGAGATGGAAGATTGTGAAGAAGTATCAGAGAAGAGGATGAAGGTGTCAAGTGAGGGGGTGAGGTGGAAGAAGAGGTGAGAACGAAGGGGGGAGAAAAATGTGATTTCATGCTCTCACTATGGCTTTACACTTTACAAATCTGCAGTCCAGTGCGATGCCTAAAGCTCGACAACCCTATTGAAGGTTTTCCCCCGAACTCTTCTTCTAACACAGGAAATGCAGTTCACACATACATAATTGCTGCCATACTTATATATCCTCCCACGTCTTGTTTTGCAGCCTGTCGAACATTAAAGGTCCTCTTTCTCAGCAAATTAGCTCACATGTCCGCAGAACGTGGCTTTTACTTCTAAGCTCAAAATACCACTGTTGTCATTCATTTTACATCGACTGAGCAGCCTCCTGGTTTTAGCCCTGATCGAAACAGGTTGGTGTCTGCAGCCTTAAGCTACGTTGACTTATTCCTAAACTTGTCTTTCAATCGCTAACGATAATAATGAACTTCATCCTCCGAATCCCAAAACCCCACCGAAGAGCTCGGAAAGACCTGTAATAAAAGTAAATAAACTGCACCGTGATCGGAGTTAGAAACTGTGAAACAGGAAGACGAGTCAGATTATTCACTTTCAGGCTGTACTTGAACGTCGGTGTGACTTTCAGGTTTGTCGGGAAAAAAAGATCAAATTGAAACTTAAAAAACCTAACATTTGATGAAAGTCACTTTATTCTACATGCCTCGTTTAAATAAAATGCCAAAAATAAACTTTCATCCATCCCTCATCTATACACCACTTAATCCTCACTAGGGTCGTGGGGGGCTGGAGTCTATCTCAGATGACTCAGGGTGAAGGCAGGAGACACCCTGGACAGGTCACCAGTCTATCACAGGGCTACGTGATTCAGCGACCTTCTTTCTGCGAGGCAGCGATGCTAACCACCAAGGCACCTTGCAGCCCCAAAAATAAACTGAATGCACCAAAATGATCATGTAACCAGCATCCGTGTCTCAGCCACAACTCGCAGTTCCACATTTCAGGGACCGTTGGGCTGACCTGGGCTGAACTGCAGGCTGTGTTTGCAGAAGGTTTTATATTTAATGTCGGATTATCGAGTCACGACTGTATTTGTAAATTTAAGCGCAATAATAAATCAAATTGTGAAGAAATTAGGCCCTAACAAGGCCTGAGCTCAGGAGTTTGGAAGTAAATCAGTGACTATGTCCCAGTTCCATACTACATATCCATTTTAAATTATATCTAATGCACAATGATCAGACAAAGTCTCCCAGAAATTGTGTGCCATCCTGTTTGGCGGTACGTAAAGTATCATCAGCTATACTAGTACATCTCAGTGCGGACATCATTTAACACAGGTTACTACCCACCAGAAAACTGAAAAAAAGAGACACAATGAGAAGATGTTCAATGTGGACATCACAGCAGAGACGGAGACGGTGAAGAGGACGTTGAAAACTGAGAATGACCAAGTTAGAGGCTGAACAAGATTAAATCTCAGACTGTGATTCTTCAAGAATTTAAATGCCGCAAGACATGAATGAAAACAGTATGAAAGCAAATTTAAAATAAAAAAAAAAGTCAAAGAAAAAAAGTAGTGAAATATTTTTAGTATGCAGAGAAAACCTTTTTTCTTGTACCTGTGGGCACTTGGAAGAATCTTTTACATTCTGATTGCAAGTTTTTATGGCATTTAAACTGCAACATACTGCACAGAAGACATGTTGAGGTCGTCTCTACTTGTGCCAAACATTGCACTGCTTCCATAGAGGTGCAGCATTGTATATTGAAGTGAACAACGAGCCCACAGTGAAAACAAACACCCAGTAACTTCTGGGGATTCACAGGGTTAATGCAATTAATTTTTTGAATGAAGCCCAAATTTCGTGAACCTTTGCCTTTGTTGCAGCTCTTCTGCTGTTTGGCTTTATTTAAAATTTCATGCATAAGTCTATAAATATTCCTATAAATATTCCTATAATTAGGTCAAATTTTACAGGCACATCTGCATTTAGGCGTCAACAGATAAACAAGATAACAAAAAGCTGCTTTCAATTATTCACCACACATACTTCACCCTTGTCAAACGATGCTTTTAACACTTAAAAACTACTCAGCTGCATTACAGAGCTACATTTTTAATAGTGAAAAGTCACTATGATGGTGCAGCCTTAGGCCCCGATAGCACTTTCCCACGTTTTATTAAACCTGATAACACTTATCTCATGTACTCCAAGTTTGCACAACACAGTCTCCGAGAAATAACGGAGGTTATTTATTGCTCAGCGTGACCAACTGCTGCAAATGCATGAAAAAGAATTAACACGGTAGCCTGAAAATTATCTACACGCCCTCGAACTCTTCACGCAAACAAACTTCTGATAGGATATTTGTGTCGGTGACTTTGAGCTTTGCAACACGCCGAGGCCTCCCATGACTGGCTTGTTTTCCTTCTGCAGCAGAAAGGTGAGAAGACAGCGAAGTATTACAATGAAAATGAATGAAGACAGAAACACAGCATGAAAAAAAATGGATAAAAGGAGGATCAAAAAGAAAGAAAAAAAATGACCTAAATTAGAAAAACGGCCGCTTATGTGAGTCCGTGATTTCATGCAACACGACACATACAGTATAATTAAATGTAGATGGGCAACGCTTCAAGACAATGCTTTTGCTTTGGTGGCTTCCTCTGAAGGGTGAGATAGCGGAGAGGGTATTTCAGACGTAGCCAGCATGCGGTTAGAAAGTGTGTGTGTGTCTGTGTGTGTGTAGGTGTGTGTGTGTGTGTGTGTGTGTGTGTGTGTGTGTGTGTGTGTGGGAGTGTAAACATGCAAGTGTGTAGGTTTGAGTGGGTGGAAGTGAATGTAGAGTAAAGACAAAAGTAAAGGACAAAAGCACATGAGAGGCAAACAGTTTTCACACAGACAAACATGCAACTTACAATATATACGAGTAAACACATGCACATAAACAAGCAGTCCTGTTTAATGAGATTAAAATGTGTTACTGGAGCATATTAACTGTAATGCATTCTGCACCAAATACTCTGGATGGTTCTCTGTTGCACATGCATACAACATAAATGCAACAATGAATGTCTCTAAATACAACTAAACTGCAGTTTACTTCCTTAACCCTATCCAGGACTTTCATGTTGCCATACGTAGAAGGTCTATCGGGACCCCAAGAAAGAAAATATGCAAAATATTTGTTGGTATTCATTATACAATTTTATACTATTTTAAGTAAATGTTCTGATAAGTTGATGTATTTTTGGTTCCAAATGCATGACAAATGTCCCTCTTTTAATATATAAAAAACAATACCTGTCACCTAAACCAAATGGCCTGGGGTCCAAAAGACCCCAAAAGTCCTGAATAGGGTTAAAACTATCGACAGGGTTGAAAGGCATGGTGTATTCTTTGGTTGATTGCATTTAAATCAACAAAATTGCACCATTTATCAAAACCAAACACTGTAAAAACACAAAGAATTGTAGGATTTTTAACATCCAATCACTCACTCTACGTGTTCTATTTAAAAATTTGTCCAAAATAAACTGTTTGCTTTAACCAACTTCTGTAAAAAACAAAAAAATTGGCACTCCTCAGCACAACCAGGAAGTAATTAGTGATTCAGCTGCGACAAACATACACTTGGCAAAAATCAGGAGATTTTTCGGCTAAATGAGGATGAACTGCAGGCTGTGCTTACGAAAAGCAGATAGTAGGAAACCAAATATGTATGGCATGTACCGTAATTTCCGGGCTATAAGTCGCTACTTTTTTCACACACTTTGAACACTGCGGCTTAAACAATGATGCGGCTAATTTATGGATTTTTACGAATATGCCTCGAGACATAAGTGACATTGAGAGCGACAACAAAAGAGAGACTGAGGAAGTGTGTGACGAATAATTCTGAGGCTGTTCAATTCCGACACTGAAGAAGACGACTTTAGTGGTTTTGGTGCTCAGGAGGAAGATGAAGATAACGATCAATGACTTTTCCTGGTAGGCTGCTGTATTTTTTATTTATCTTAACAAGCCGTGTTACAGGCACTGTTGGGAAAAAAACATTTCCGTATTTATGTATGTTACCGGTACGCATTTAATTAAAAGTAAAAAAAAATCTTCTGTGTAAATATCTCATGTTACAACATGGACACCTGCCGCCTATATATGTACATTTTATTTTTTCTTTTTGAAGTTAGTGGGTGCGGCTTATATTCAGGTGCGCTCAATTGTCCGAAAATTACAGTAGAATTACCTCTTTTTTTTCCCCCCCAGAGTTAGTAACACCTGTTGAGTCAGTGCTATTTCACTTTCACAGCGTTCTGCAGTACTAATAATGCTCAGACATAACAATAAAAGCTCTACGTGTTGGTGTGACAGTTACCTCTCAGAGAGACTGACACCACTCTGGTAAGTAAAGAGTAAAAGTGGGAACAACACAGAGCGATCACTAAAACCTCTATAAAGCGGCACAGGGGACAGAAACTCCCTCCTGACAAACACTGGCTGCTAAATACTTGTTTTACGACTGACCCCAGAGAGAGTGCAGGATCGCACTTCCAGGCCAGCAGTGGTTGCACTTCAGTGCACAGCAAAGATGATCTAACAAGGCATTTTAAAGAAGTGTGGCAAATGCTTCATTCAATACAACAAGCCTCTTTTCTCTTTGCACAAACAGTCCCGTCGACACAGATCAGGCGCTACATGCTTCCAAAAAACCTCATGGCGACTACGGCAGGACTCCCTCGTCCCAAAGTCAAGACCTTAAATTTCAATATATATATACACACAGGGGTGTCATTGTATTTATGTTAATTGTCTTGCAGATTCTTACATCTACATTATTAAAACACTATAACAACATTGAAAGTTCACCTGCGTCACATATTTTTCTTTGCATATTATTGCACAATTATTAACATAATGCAAATATTTGTAAAGTAAATATTAGCAGCTGCTGCTCTTTCAGATTTTATTATCGGACCTAGGTTTGTTTCAGTCTAATGGAGTTCACAATGACATGAAACAATGCTGTTTTTATTTTGGACATTTACACAATACTTATTATGGAATAAAATAATTTAAATTAATGAAACTTCCGGTGAAACAGTCACACATATACTTCATAAGTCACATTACAATGCAGAATATTCTTGAGCTTAACATATTGTGAAAGAATGATTAAATATAAATATATATATCGAAGGAGCTACAGTTTCTTCTGATACATAAAACAGAATTTCTCTGACAGACAGATCTTTGGCGCGTTCCTCCTTCATCCATTATTCATTTTCCCCCTCACTCATGTGGACCTGATAGTTCAAAGTAATTACAAATTCATAAGAGATGCTCAGACATCTCCTCTCCTCTCCTGGCTGGCCCTCCACTGAGGAGCTTACTTTATACTTGTTATCTCTTTTTTTAATATTCGTGCATAACTCTTTAAAAAAAAAACAAAAAAAACTCCTGTATTTTGACTTATGATGCAAACTGGGAGGGAGGCGATCCATCACTTACAGTTTGACCAATTTTTTTAAAAATCGCCATGACAAACTAACAAAGTGCCACTAGTCTGCTTGTGTCCTGCAATGTGTAAAAGGCAGCAGAGGAGAGAAGCCTCTGCAGCCTCTTTAGACTGCACAGGCTGCAGAGAAGATGAGAGGTAGAGGAGGAGAAGGAGCCTTGTTATTTTATTGTATAACTGAAATGATAAAACTCTTCAGAAGAGCCCAGATGCTGCATCTTCTATGCACTAGATTTGCATCCTTTGGGTTTTCCTCATTGTAGCTTCAGATGACATCTTGCATAATGTTTTCTCTTCATCAACAACAACCAACATTGTCATGCAGAAAACTGAATTAGGAACTACAAGATGAAGCTTGTGCATACATATTCTTGCATCACACAAAGTCATACTCTCATATTTACTCGATTTCATGAATGCATTGAAGCGACTTACCTTGAGAGAATGGTGTTTGCTCTCGTGTAGGATCATCTCCTCAGATATGATGAGAGTTCGGCTGCACAAGTCCAGAGGCTGGGCACAAAACAACAAGACTTTATTTTAAGAGGCTTTTGATCATGACTTATAGTTTTAAGGTGTTCATCAGAAGCCAGAAGTAAATGTTGTTTTTATTATCACCCTTAACCACTCTCACCCCTGCTCTTATGAACACATGCTAACCACTTCTCAAGCTAAAATCAGATGATAAAATATTGCATTGTTATCGATAAGGTAAAAAAGTTACAGTACCGAATCCATTTTGGCTGCTAAATCCAATCGATCTGCTTGACAGATTTTTTTAAATTTCACTGTGGGGAAACAACTGCAACTGATTCTACTGAGACAGAAAGCAAGTTGCGACCGAGAGGCGGAACGTGTGGTCGGCAATGACAAGACACTTGAAATGAATTAGTGCTGCAAGGTGGGAGGAGGGGACTTCCTCTGAAGTCCAGGGTATGACAAAGAGTGTGTGTGTGTAATATTTGCATACTATATGAAACGTGGTTATGGCTGTAGGTTTCTGTAAGTCTCTATGAATTCAGAGGAAACACCACCACAGTCCCTGGGTGTGAAAGTCTAAAGGAGCTCAAGATAGTAAAAGTATTTCTGACATGTTGCAGTAGGTGGAACTTGTCTTATCTCACTATAGTGTTCCCTTTTTTCATCCCATTTTACACAAGATATTCATTTGCATATATGCTCATATGCAGAACTGAGGATTTATTTAGCAATAACACATGACTTAACATAACTTGTCTCTGCTTCCTAATTTAGGGGTGTTCACCTATAACGAAAACCGTCCAATTCTCATTTCACCAAGAAAGTACGGCATTCATTTATTTTTGTCGGCACACAGCTGAATTTTTGCAGACACGGGCTAAAAGAGGTCACACAGAACACAAATGAAAGCCAAAATAAGTCATTCAATTTGGTTAACACGGCTCATTTTCTCGTACTGTATTTAAACGAGAAGGGAGAGGAAATAACCGTCCTGATTGCTCAGATTGCAACACTGATCTCTCTTCACAGACAGACTATCAAATACGATAGCCTGCAGGCAAAAAAATCCACAAAAAGTCTGCATAACTAAAATGTGTAATGTGTGAAAATTGCACCCTCATGACTTGCAAAATATGAGAAGCCGAGACAAAAAGGTCAAAGCGTCTCCTAACTGCAAACCTCAAATGTCGGCTTCCTTTTGAACCAAATGCGTAGGGGGAAACCGGCGTGAGTAGTATAATGCCATTTTTTTTGCACCACTGCATCTGGATTTCTGTGTTTGATTTTGGAAAAGTGGTTTTCGGATTACAATGTGACCTGTTGGTCTTAGATGCATACCATATAACCGCTACTGCTACATCTGTAGATACACTTATTTGCAGTTTTTTTGATGTTTCAGATCCAGGCAGCACTATTTCATATTGGTCTGTCAAATAGGAAAGAATACGCAGCACCCTGCTCGCCTCACTGTGTGCAAAAATAACAAGAAATCTACTAGTGCTTCACTCTTCCTCAGCTTTCTAATCAACCCATTATATCATCCATCCGTTATCTATACACCACTTAATCCTCATTAGGGTCGCGGGGGGGCTGGAGTCTATCCCAGCTCACACCTTGGACAGGTCACCAG
The DNA here is from genome assembly GCF_000690725.1 of Stegastes partitus. NCBI lineage: Eukaryota > Metazoa > Chordata > Actinopteri > Pomacentridae > Stegastes > Stegastes partitus. The sequence goes on along the minus strand of NW_007579028.1, from coordinate 39,412 downwards.
TCTATTACAGGGCTACACTTAGAGACAGAGAACCCAGCACACTCACATTCACACCTACGGACAATTTAGAATCACCAATTAACCTCAAATACTTTAATGCAGTTGTAGTTGATCACAGGGAAATCTAGATGTGCCATAATGCAAAATCACAACTGTACAGCACATAGAAACTGGCCTACCTGAACAAAGATGGGAAAGATGAGGATCTTGGGTGCCACTTTGACATATCCGTAGTTGCCATGCGGAGTATGAGAACGGACGATGGTGCAGTTCTGGTAGTTGGCAAAATTGGAATTCTGCTGTTGGTAGTTGGCTACACTGGCATTCGTGGAGGTGGACGAAGCCTTTGATATCTTGGAGTTGTTGGATCGACGGAGGAAGCCAGTACGGCTGGAGAGGCCACCGCCACCGCCTCCTCCACCACCTCCACCGCCTCCACTCATGCCTCCTGAAAACACCCCGCCGCCACCACCGCCGCCACTCTGGGCCTGTGGGACCGAGGTCTGTCGAGTGGGGTATAACCTGGCTGCTGGGAAACAAAAAGAAGTAGAAGCAGGTGATAGTAAAAGCATTACTGAAGTCATTTATGGTGCATCATACTGTGGAGCAATCGCTTTCAGAGATTTTAAATTATGTGACATTTTGGGTAACAGGTTCATTCACTTTGATGAGAAGACGTTCTCGTGCTAACTGTGAAGAGGAAGCCGGGAACCTGTTAGCTTAGCATAAAGCAACAGGTAGCATTTCTCCACCAGTACAAAATCATAATGGATGCATAATTTAATTAAGTAAATGAGAAAAACACTGAGCCTCAACAGTATTGTTGCATCCACTCCATGTCTGAGCTCAGTTTAATTTAATACCAGTCGTCGGGGTGCCAACTGTTATTAAGCACGTTCATTAAAATTAACAATTACATGAAATGTGAAGTCAAAAGTGAAATGAACACTGGGCTCCATCCAAAGTAATAATGATCCAAAGCCAACTTAAACAAAAGGATTGCAGCCAGAGTTCACTGTAGCCTTTAAATTATGAACATAACATACAGTCTTACCTAACGTCCCCTGGTTGTCTTGGTAAACAGGCCTCAAGATCTGAAAGCAGAATAACATGAAGTTGCATTAATATTAAGTAGGCTTGTAGTGGCCCAGTGACCAAAAGACATTTAGAGACAGTGTTTTATTACTAAATTAACATTCTAAACTTAACCTGATGTCGAATATATGTGTGAGATTTAAGTGCTTGCAGCGTGACACATTATTATAAAGAGAAATTCATTAAAAAGAAAATCTGCTATTCAATCTTTTTTTTTTTAATAAATCAAACTGGACATTATCATTTACGATTCCTTATATGACATTCAGTTTAGTTTCTAGAACTCATTCAGCCTCAGAGGGCCACAGATGGGTTCTACATGTCACAACACATTAAAATCTACTGAGGGAGTAAAGACAGAGCGCTGCCACCACATCCCGTGTTGTTCACATAACTACAGCAGTTGGATAAGGTTTGGAAAATGTTTTAAAAAATACATATTATTAGCATACTATTCTGCCAGCCTTATTAGAAGATTATAGGAGATTGTGCCCCTCACTAGGATAAATATTTCCTCTCATGTGGGCTTTCAAAGCTCTTTGTTTGTCGAGCAAAACTATTGTGTCGGTGCGATACGCCGCCAACATGACCCATTTCCACAGGGCTCGCAGTATATTTAGCCTGGCCAAGACAAAATCTCACCAAGTCCCTGCCTCCTCTTTTGTCTGAGATTGAAGTTGTAGCGATTTGAAGAGGAAGGTTTGTTCACTATGCTGGCACGCATCTCTTCTCCCTGAAGCTATACAGTGTCTGTCATTCCTCTCAATCGGTCTTTCTTCCTAAAATCAGCCTGATCTCATGTTTCAGACTGCTCACGGCGGTTCTATCCTTTGCCAAACATTTGCTGTGTCCTTTAACTGAACCTAAACCTGAAAAGCACACAGATGAAGGTGGACACGGCATGAAGCAAAACACAGACACACACACGTAACACAAACACACAGCCTCTGGTCACAGACAGACAGAGAAAAGGATGTGAGTGAAAGACAATTTAACCGAACCCTACAGCTGATACCAAAGGATTCAGTGAGTTAGAACTGTTTTATATGCGTTGAGAAACTATTTAGAGACCGTAGAGTGAACTGAGATTGCGATCAATAAGACACAGAGGGCACTGCCGCAAGGTCTCAGACGCACTCTGAATGCTTTGATTCGACGTGTTTGTTATGCTGAGGTGGTTAATAGGTTAGTATTATATTTTTTACAGGGGTGTTAGCTGAGGAATTCAGATCAGTCTTTTTGATTTAATGAATGTGCTTTATTTTTGTTTTTATGATCAAAGCTTTTACCTCATACACAGGATCACCCAAGGCAGAAATACGTACATGCTGTATAAAATGTCACATACATGTCATATTGTGCATGTACATGCATGTTATACTTCATATTAGGCAATGGACCAAGTCTTGGAGAAGTTTCAGTAAGTATGCATTAAGGTAAAAAAAATTGGTTGAATCCTTTCTTAAATGTTGTACTGATGTATAATTCATGGCACACAGATAATAAATCTATAAGATATCCTGGAAAATAAATGATGTCAGGTACATAAGCATTGCTTTCCTCCTATTATCTGTGTCTGGTTGGTAGAATGTAATGAAACAGATTTCCACAGCTTCACATAATACAGGAATATATCTATTATTAAAAGCTATATTTTATACGTGATTGTCTCCTCTCGCTTTTCAGTCTATCACTCAGCATCTACGTGACACTGAACTAAATGCACAGTTGTGTTGAAAACAGGTGGTAGAGCACAAACACATGAGACAGCAGGAACCCAAAATGGCCCAGACACACTGAACACACAGTCCATCTATCTACCGGCACCGGGGATGAAGGGTAAGGACACATATCTAGGATGAGCCACCATGTGACCGTGGTGAGGATGAGGAGGACGGAGAAGATGATGAAGATGCAGCCCACCACCAGTCTGCGGTACCTGGCTTCCAGGGTTGATGGGCGCCAGGATGATGTAGTTGTCCCCGTTGGAGGCCTTCACCCTGGTTCCCTTCAGCGTTGCGGTGTGAGGATGGTGGAGGTGTCGCGGTTTCCCATCCAGCTCCTCCGCGGAGCCTCCCTGGGCCCCCCACGCCAGGGTCCCCATGCCTAGGCCGCCGCTGTTAGCGGCTTCGGAGCCGTTGACCAGCAGCCTACGGGTGGCGGTGGCACGGTGGTGGGCTGGGAGAGGCGGCACGGCAGGGGGGGTTTTGCTCGGGCCGACATCTGGCGCGCGTCTGCGGGTGGGGGGCGAGGGGGCGTCGTAGTTTGAGGTGGAGGGTTTGTAGGAGGGCCGGTGGATGAGGCCTTCAAAGTTAGGTTTGACGGAGGGGCCGGTACGCCACACCACCACGGTGATTTCATTGGCGCTGTTCCTGCAACAAGACAGAGAAACGACGATTAGCAAAATCTCTTCTGTTTATAACATATTTAGTGAAACTGTGTCAAATAGAAGTAAGACAAGTAGCAACTATGAAACAATATCCATCCATCTATCCATCATCTATACACCGCTTAATCCTCACTAGGGTCATGGGGGGCTGGAGTCTATCCCAGCTGACTCAGGGTGAAGGCAGGGGACACCCTGGACAGGTCACCAGTCTATCACAGGGCTACACTTAGAGACAGACAACCAAGCACACTCACATTCACACCTATGGACAATTTAGAATCACCAATTAACCTCAACATGTTTTTGGACTGTGTGGGAGGAAGCCGGAGAACCCGGAGAGAACCCACACTGCACGAGGAGAACATGCAAACTCCACGGAGAAAGATCCAGGGTGTCCTTACCGGGACACGAACCGGTGACCTTGCTGCAAGGCAACGATGCTAACCACTGAATCACCTTGCAGCCCACAAAACAATACATGTAGTACAAACAATGCACAATAACAGACCGTTTTCTTATTGTATTTGCATACAATAAAATCACATCACATAAAGAAATCTATGTAAGTCTATTCCACTATTGACTATAACTGTACCAATAAAGCAACATTACAGTAATAAAGTATATAAGAGAGAACACATTGAGAAACTACAGGGCATCAAACCCTTCACTTAGATTATGTTGTTGCCCGCTGACAAAACACTAATGTCCCAACATCTAATCGCAGAGCAATTCCCTCCTCGCTTTATTGTAAATTGAATTGTTATTGCCTTGCAGCAGCCTCAGCTACTAAACACAAGGGTCTTGTTTAGGCAGTCATACATACTAGAATGACTAAGATTGAACTGTAAGTCAAATGTGGTGGTGAAATGAACACTAAGAACCTTTTTAGTCCATCTGACATTTCAAATCATAGGTCCTAAGTCAGGGGATTCTTCAACATTTTGGTTTGAATCTAATCCTCGTGTGTGTTGGTGGAATCATTACCTTATGGCATGAGCTAAGTCCACACATTTCCACTGCTCCACTGGTTGGCCATTAAGCTGCAGGAGAGTGTCCAGCTGCTGCAGACCAGCCTGATCTGCTGGACCCCCTGCAAGAGTTGAAGAGACAGAAAAACTCACATTTACACACTTTCAAGCCCCATTCATGCTATTCAGGGTTGTAGAGCTTGTTCCTTCAGTCTTGGAGCTGCAGAAAGGAACCACCAAACAACAATCAAACACCAAAATACTTTGCTGTTTTATGAGACAAAGTCGGTTTCGCATCGCTTTCACTTCTCCACAAGAACAGTAACAGTGTTATCATCTTGAGATTCAGCACCTTGTTCAAAGACGTGGCAACTGGGAGGACACCTGCCAAGAGCTTGACTTGAAATCATCCATTTGACAGACAGCAACACCCTGCAGACTGAGCCGATGCTAATGTTAATGCTCCAAGCTTCGACCAATGGAATAACAAAATAAATCACCCACGCGTGACATCAAACTTTTGATGGAAGATGTAATTATGAGATGTCAAACTCCGAGGCAACCAGATAAAGTGGTTAGGAAGCATGAAACATGGGCTAAAAGTTCCTGGCTTGACTCCCAGCAGGCCAGATCTTTGTTGCAAGTCTTCTCTTTCCCCCCACATTTCCTGCCTATTTCCCCTGCATTATCTACACAAGGGACAATGCCCTCCAAAAACCTTCAAAATGAATAGAGAGATGCTAAATTCATGTCAACAATGTGGAACAAAAGCACATTATTGCCATATTATTTACATAGTCCTTGCATTGCAGCTTTAAATTGGAATTTAGGAAAACATCAGATACATTTTGACTTAAGATAACTCTTGTTACTTCATATTTTGTCCAACGCTGTGCAGTCTCAAGGCAAGTTTGTGTCTCAGGTATTATTAAAACCAGAAATCTACTGTTGGTAGGTTTGTAAATAAAGATAAAATGTCTCAGATTCAGATGTTATTACCATCAAATCTGCATGGAAACTGTAATTCTGTTCATGAAGCTAGTAATATATACAAGAAAGACTTTTCCATCACACAAGACGTGGGTCTAGAAGAAGTTTAGTTTGTTATTTAACATCTTGGATTAGTAAAAACATCACATTTTAATCCTCTAAATTCCAAAACTCAGTGGTAGCTTTAAATAGCATACTATCTTAAAAATATATACATCAGAGCAAGAAACTGTAAACACAAAAGTGTAATAAAAATACAGAAAAGAATCTCCTCGTGAGCACGAACTGAATTTAAGCTTAAAATTGTGATTTTTTATTTATTTATTTTTTTTAAATCAAACAACCTTTTTCAACATCTATTGAAAAAAAAATGTCATAGACTTCTCAGCTGAACTGCATGTTGTGTTTACAAAGATCAACAAAGAGACAAGTACGGAAGCATTTTAAAATGTCAGGAGTAAAATGTCAATATATTGATGTAGAGCCACCTCTCTTTCCTTTCTTTTTTTCTCCTAGTATTGGTAACACCTGTAGGCACATGTTATACAAGCTGTTTGTATGCTTTTTCAATTTTTTTAAAATAGGTAACCGGATAAATTCAACTTTTGTTTCTTCCTTTTTTATGATTTATCCAATTAGAACTTTGTTAGACTGCACTAAAGACATTTTTGGGCGATATTTTCTGTCCACTTCTGTGCTGTTTCCAAGGACTTGAGTCCACAGTTGGTAAAAATGTGGCAGGAGCAAATAAGACAGTCGGAAGCTGCTTGGGATTGAGAGGGTTAACCAACAGTCTCTCAGTGGATAGCTGAGTTTCATGTACAACGACGTGCATGCGAAACTTGCCTGGATCAACAGCCTGCACCCTCACAGGGGAATCCGAGCAGATGGTGAAGCCATATCCATCCTTTCCTCGAAGGATAGTCACCTGCAGAACACACGCACACACACACACACACACACAGACAGTCATTTAGGCATTCGAAGATAGGAACTCACCCTCTCGACCTGCTACCTGAGGAACGAAAAGTGGCATGCTGGTAAAATAATCAACTTCTTTCCTACAGGACGATTAAGCAGCTTTGTGTTATGCTCCCACTTCCTATTAAAACTGTCTTGACAGCAGTTTCCCGGTGAACCCAATTAGCTGAGCTGGTAGGAAAAACATCTCCAGAGATAAAAATAAACACAATCTTTGTCCAGCAGCGGGGCAAAAAAAAAAATGGAATAATCCTCACAATCGACCAGAAGCGGACGGCCTAATAATTCATGTCTATACTTAGCTGTATGTAGATAGCGTACAGTCTGTTTAACTATGTTGGAAGATAATTCAGCTCCTAGAAAGCGTCAAAGAAGAAACACAGGGGTTTGTGTGGGTTTGCTCACACACACACGAACCACAACAGGTGCATGATATGGAAGAATATAGGGGGGAAAGCTGCATATTTGAGTATTTGTGCAAGCAAAGAGTAGCGTTAGATTTGCTTTTCTTTAACAATATCACATAGGGTACATCAAGAACTTCAAATATGCATCATGAAACAGGAAGAAAAACAATTCCAGATTAAGCAATATTTGACTTTACTCCTTTCTGAAGTGTAATACCTCCATCCAAATATCATCAAACCATTGTACGCTACGTATTTCTCCTGTTTTTAACCCTAAATAAATAACTAAATATGAATGTGCACGGTGATGGAAATGGGGAGGTTCTACCAGAATGCAGCGCCCAATCAGGGATGTATGCTTAGTTATTGCGGTACAGTATTTCAAAATAAAAAAGACACAGCATTCCTCATGTCAACACGCACACACACGGACATGCAGAGACAATGCTGATGGCTCTTTTCCCTTTGTCTCTCTTTCTCTTGTCTCGTCAAACATTCAGTACCTGCACACCGAACGCCTGCGCCAAAGTCAACAAAGCTCCATCCAAAACATCTCACTTTCCATCTCATCTGCTGACAACCAGGGGCCCAAAGCACACAGACATCCGCACGCTTTCGCTCGCTTTATTTCTACAAAACTACACGAACGTGCTGCTAAATTACAAAGTCTGGCCCCGGGCGAGAACGCAGCAAGTTTGAGAAATACACTGATTATTACATGGCCCGAAGCTCGCCATGACCCTAAAATGTCGGGTGCATTTGATGTTTCTTATCGTCCACTGATTTTTCGTGTGCCCTGTGTCACGCTGTTATGTGTAACGACTCTTCTGCCATATTTCTCCAACCCTCAATCCATTGAATTCGTCTCTATCTCTGTCTTCTGGGGCACGTTTGGTTCTTAAAATTAATATCTGGCCATGGCAAAAGAGTACAGAGAGTGTTATGTAGGCTAACACTATTGTAGTGTTCTGGGTTTTAGTGTGAAGACAGGCAGGTATAATGTGTAATTCTAAAGTCTGGCTGTGTGACAAGCGCAGAGAAAGAAAAAAAACGAGACACACAAGAGACTGACGTTAGACGGAAAGACATGAAATGACATTAAATGGTGGCAAAAGAGGGCAGTGGGACTTCAAAAAGTGGCAAAAGCAGAGCAGATGACAAAGACAAATAGAGGAACAGATGGTACGAAACAGAACATGTCAGTAAAATTACGAAAGGCAAAACAACAAACAGTTCGTTGTCACATTTTGAAAGACCAGCTTGAAATCGAATATGTGATATAAATCAGAGGAAACAAATGGCCGTGACTGAAAATGAGCAGAAGTGAGGCGGAGATCTATCAGTCATGCTTCATCTATCTGTCCCGCATCTACGTTTGTGCCTTTTTTATCAAAAGCTTTCTCAGACATTGTGTCCTTTTTAGGGGGAAGCTCACAGAGCCGCCTAATGTGGACTGATTCATCCAGAATCCAGGGCCTTTGTAGCGTTAATTAAATTTGTAAGGATTGCTGAGCCCCGAGAACTTGGACTACCTCAAGTCTGCCTTGGAAAAGCTTCCCTTTTTTTTCCAACTTCTAAACGAAAGCAGATTATTTTCAAATTGAAAAAGAAAAAAAAGATAATATTCCAAATCGATTAGTATGACTGTTCTTTAAGTGATTTTTCTTCCGTCAGCGCATCAATCACAAGACATATTAGTGAAATGAATGAAGATATATGAAGGGGGAAAGTTGCCAGCGTGCATTAAATATTTAAATTGTGTGAGCAGTTCAATACTGATGAATGAATAATTCAATCCTATAAGAACTGACAAGACTAAAACTTGAGATCTGAACTTTCTTGTAATGATTTAGATACACTTGAAAGGAAGAAAAGCCTGCAGCTCGTGTGTGTGCAGCATGTGTTCATGCATGAGCGACGTAGCTTTTCCCTTTTTTACACTCACGCCTCGGTGCTTTCGCCATCATTTCAAACACACGACCGCATGAAGGCAGGAGCAAGAAATCCTGCCCATCTCCATCCGATTATTGTAGCATGTGTCTCGACGGCTTTGGTAACAGCGCAGGAGAGGAAACGCTGACCTCCGACAGGTGCACAGAGACTAAATAACATTTAACAACTACCTACACGCGGTGTCTTTATGCGATTAGATGGTGTTATCTGGGTCAGTGTGTTCGGTGACAACAGGACAGTAAAACCCACACACACACATCTGACATGTGTCACGCTTCGTTTTTATAAACCCAGTCTTGCAAATATTCTCAAGATGTGACTGCCATTTTTAGTCGATTCAGCTTGTGCTCCCGATCCTCCCCAGTCAGCTAAATTATACACATGTAATATCATTATTATATATTATGGCATCTTGTTTTTTAATGTGCAATTCAAAAGCAGGGTCTCAGTTCATATCATCACAAATGTTTGCCTCCTTGTTTTAGCCCTCCACCTCCATCAGATCTTTCTCTCAGGATAAATAATGTAAAAGACACAGAGCTGGTTTTCCCCTTTCAAGAAAAGCACATCCCTCATATCTCCTGCACTCACTCACCAGCACTTTTTTTTTTTTTCCGGGTGTGCTGGACGTGCAGCTGAAAGTGCATTTTCCTTTGTACAATAATATCAGGATCCAGTAGTGTGTAAACAAAGATAACGCCGCTTGGATTCCTGACTGTTTGTATGCCTAATGTTAGGAATTATGGGTCCTATTTTATATTTTGCAAGCAAATTAGAAAAGCGCAGATAAGAGATTGCAACCGTTTTCATTCATTGTCTTGGTGTTTCAATCAAACCCTCCTCCTCCTTCCACCCACTTCTTTTGTTTTCGAACACACCTGAGGCAGCCTACATCCGATGCAGAGGTGACACAGCCCGTGGATAGTGTGCATCACACCACCTCCTCCTCCTCCTCCTCCTCCTCCTCCTCCAGTGTTCAAGTCCGCAGCCAACACACAAACGCTGCGACGCTGACTTTCCACCTGGCCGGCCCCTCTACATCCCGAGTATCGCCACAGCTTCCTCTGTGCGGCCGAGTGTGTTCTCCTGGGGCTGTGCTCCGGCGGCTCGCTTGACTTCAGGGTGTTGTGGATCATCTCAACTGTGACAGCTGCCCGGAGAGCAGCTGAGGGTGACTTCAGTCCCGAGGTGTCCAGGTGACAGTCCAGCTGAGGGTGGCTCTTGATAATAATATTGCTTTTCACCTTGAGGGAAAACAAACAGGAATCTGTCGAGTGTAACAAAAGCGCTCCTCTGAGATTTCTTTTCAGGCAAATTGGCCTTCACTCTGAATCACCTTTCCCCCAAATGAGTCTCGGGTTTAATATTCTCGTCCTCTCTGCAAAAATGTGAATCACTCTGCCACTGACCTTCAACTGCACTTTTTTTTTTCCCCCATTCAAGGTTTGTCAGTAATGACAACAAGGTCTCCGTCTGTACCTATCATTTCATCCACAGCTTCATGTGCTCCACTTCTCTGTTGGGAAACTTCAGCTCCTTTTCTTCTCTTGTTTATCTTTTCGGTCCTCTCCTCGGTTTACTCTGTCCCGTAATGCACTGTGCAGCTCCTTGCTCTGTTGCCTGAACAGCAGAAGTTGCAGTAGCAGCTCAGATCAGCTGTGTGAGAGCGTGGCGGCGTCATGTAGGCGAGACTGGTGCTGGCTCGGCCTGCTCGGGCCACACTGTAGCTCCTGGCAGGGGCGCTCATGGGAACTCTTCAACAGCAGAAGAATAGGAGGAAGTGCCTCCCACCGCCATCTCCCCCCTCTTCCACACACACATACACACATGCACTTACGCATACCTCGCCACCCTACAGCCAGGACAGCTTTGTGTGTCTGCCCCCGATAAGGCCAGTTTGCTTCCTGAGTCCACACTATGAGGTTATGAGAGGTGCTACAGCCCTCGGTCTTTTGCAAATATACTCCGTAGTGACTAATGTCGGTGGCACAAGTGGGACATGTATGAGTGTGTAAGGCAGGACTTTACAAACAAACCAAAAAAAAAAAAAGGCAGGAGTTACATATCTGTGGAGGTAGCACCGCATGTTCACTGTAAACGGAAACGTGTCTGATTGCTTACGACTTTTGCGAATTTTAATGACCACATTTCCTAAACCAAAGACAATGATAGCAGTATTGTTAAGGGACATACCGTAACTCTCACACACACACACATATACCTCAATCATACTTCACACCTCATCAGACTCTTTCCACCGAAAGCTCCCACACTCCCCAATCTCCGTCCAGACATTATGCTTGTTTATTATGTTTTCAACTTCCATATTTCCTCTGCTTTTCCTTTCACTTGCCCCCTCCTCCTCCCTCACCTCCAACCACCCAGCACGGAAATTCACAGGTCTGCGAACTCCGAACAATCTCCCCCCCGACTCTCAGAGTTATCCAAACATCACTTTTGTTTTTGTTTTTGATATCCGTATGTCTGGGAAAGAGGTGGTAATCTCAAAAAATAATAACAGCAAACACTACGGTAGCAGGCGCAGGAAGAAGCCTGTTAAATTAAGACTGAAAAACAGTGGCCAATCTAACCCCGTAGCAGCCCCATTAATTCCCAGCTTGCCTCTTTTCCTCTTAATCACTCGGATGTCTGGCTCAGGGAATGAAACACGGACAGAGAAGTGACAGAGAAAGAGCAGGGTGAAAGAGGAGCAGTGCTGCTCTAGTCTCTACAATGTTAATAAAGTGGCAGAAAAGCCCATTGTCTTAAGATCCCTTTATGCCAGTAGTAATGGCAACTTTTCCCTGTTTGCCTTTTCAAAAGGGCGAGGGTTACCCGTCAAGCGCACAAAAACACTTTCTCTCTCTTTCACGCTGCGCCGTTCACCTCTAAATAGGCAGAAGGACGGATTAGAGGGGGAGAAGAAAAGCGGAGAAGAAAAGCGCGTCTTAGGGAGAGGAGTGAAAGAAGAGTTTGAAAAGCTTGTCTAGGAGCCAGACGAGGCCAATCTGTTTTTTTAGTAGTGTGGGATCTCTCTCTCACTTTCTGTCTCTCCGTCTCTCTCTTCCTGACCTGAATAAACAGCTATCAAAGGAGGAGGCGTCTTCCGAGCCAGTAAACACACAGGACGGGTCTAAGGCCAAGTTCAGGCTCCGCAGCTCAAGTTGCACTTTAAATTCAAACGGCTCAGCATACAGATTCATAACTACAGGTACAGCACGGTGAGGGTGACATTGTGCATGATATGAGAGAGCTGAGATGACAGCAAGAGTCAAACCTCTGCAGCTTCAACCTAAAGACTCGTTAAAGTGAAATTAAAGGTTCCGGGTGCAACGTTCAGAACCACTGGATGTCACTAGAGAACCAGTATCTCAGACCAAAATTAACAGTCATGTTCCCACACCACACCCTTCCCTGCACAAGTGGAGAGGTTGTGCACACGAGTGACAACAAAAAGTAAGAGCAGGGTTCGCGTCCCGTGATGGACGACAAATCACCCAAAGAATTTCATTTTTCGCCGTAATTTTCACTCGCTTTCTGGTTCAGTTAAGGCACAACAGCTACGTGGTTACATTTAGGAAAATATCATGTTTTGTTCGACATTTTTTTAACATGGTAGAAGCTTGGTTAAGGTTAGGCACCAAAATTACCTAGCTGGGGTTTGGAAAAATGTTATGTGTGGAATAAAATACGACCTTATCACTCCATATGTGAAGCATCTTCTGCATTTTGTGGGTTACCATGGTGACGAGTCCGGTCCCATTGAATATATTAGTGGTTTGCTGATAAGAAGTGAAGCAGTAAAATACAAAGCAACTATAAGAGGGTTAGAAATGTATTTGTGATACGATGCAAACAAACGTAATCTGGCAGAAAATACATTTCCGTCAAAACCTAATGCAGTTTATTTCAACTGGAAGGTCATTTTGTGGAGACTGGGTTGTGTCTTCACTGCACCTGTCGCATCTGCTCTGTGTGTTTCTGATTCCACCATCTGTTGGACCAGAGCAAACTTGTACGTGGAAACAGACACACAAAGACTGGAGCAGAACAGATACAAGCGGAGCAGCAAAACAGCAGCAGAGGCTCTCGCACCTAGCTGAAAAAATAAGTGTTCATAAATGAGGTAAATAACAATAAAAATACTTTGTTGTTAACTTTTTATTTTGGAATTGAACACTTGGACTGCACACGCTTTTCCAGTGTGGGGAGGTCAACTATGGGTATACCAACTATTTCAAAGTGAGGGACTCACATGCACTAATAACCACTAACATGCATCCGAACCAGCTATCAAAACATATAACCCAGAACTTCAGATGACAGCAAACCTGCCCCAAAAGCATTACGTTCCACTACAACTAAACTGCATCATCAAACACATTATCACAAATACAATTCTAATATCTTTGCTGTGTATATTGTATTACTTTACCGAGGCTCTGTTACGATCCAGCCTCCAGGGTCAGATGGATGTGACAACACAAAAACCAGACGGAAACGGTCCAGGCAAAGCAATTTATTGCTTAGTAACGCAAATGAACATAACAGAACGGCGACAACACAAAAGAAGATGGTGGATGTTGCTACAAATCAAACACCATGGGCCCGTAACAGCCTCCTTCTGAGCCAACCAGGGAAATATCAGATGGGGTTTGACTCGCCACCCTGGTAACCCAGAAAATGGACAAACTTCAAGGGAAGGGTTGTATTTGAACCCAAACCATGACATTTCTCCTTTTCCTAACCAAGTAATTTTGGTGCCTAACCTTAACCAAGCTTCTAACATGTAGTGATTATTGTGAAACTGTCAACCAAATCCTGATTTTGTTCCTAAACCTAACAGTGTAATTTTGGTGCCTAAACCTAACCGGAGAAAACCGAAAGTAAACAATGTCTGAGAACAAAACTAAAGTCTAAAACTGAAGGTCTCTCATCCCCCATGGTGCGAAAACTTGTTGCTGAGTTGTGCCTCCATCCCTGCCTTCTACTTTCTTACATTGACTTTGTTGCCCTTTCAAACTGGATGTCTCTCCTACAATGTCACAGGTGAGAAAATACATTTAATACTAAACATAAATGAGAATGCAGGAACGTAAGTTTGTGGACACTGGGTTGCAGAAGGAGTGTGACCTTAGTTTCTGCTAAGGAAGCCATTAGATCTGTACATAGCAGATAGCTGCTGCTAAATTAATGCTATATTTATGTTTGTTGAATGCATGTTGGCTCAATCGGTCAAATCAAATCTATAATTCGAAATGCAAAGTGAAACAACAGAAGACAGACGTATTTTTAACTAATGAAACTTTTTGCTTGGTGATGGTGCTTAAAGAAAAGTTAAGGGATTACTTAAGTGATTGCAATTCTCCCTGATGGGAACATGAACGTCTGCACGAAACATCAATCCATCGTATAGATGCTAAGTCAATGCAGTCTGGACCAAAGCAATGATCTGACTGACTGACAGACCAACAATGCCATCTCTAGAGCTACGCCGCCAGCGATTTTCAGCCTGAGAGGGACAAAGTTCCTTACAAAGCCATCCATTCACTTGAGCACACACACACACAAACACAGCGACGGTGGCAGAGTTGGCATGCATGGCACCGGCCTGCTCCTCAAGAGCAATTTAGAGGGTCAGGGTCTCGCTCAAGGACATGACATGTGGTCAGGAGATGGCAGGGAACAAACCACGTAACGCACATGTTGTCTTGTATGCATTTAAAGAGGTTACTTCTTTCAAGTTAGAAGACAGTGCAACACAAGAAAGGGCAAGGATAAGCACTCATATATTCGGAGTCGTGCAGCGAAGGGAGGAGAGTTAATAGCAGTCGGGTCCCAAAATACTCACAAAGGGATATGTTCTGGCAATAAAACTAACCATTCTTCATTTACTCTGAGACGCCGGCCAGAAAATCTAACCCCTCTGTCCTCTTTTCAGCTCACCTCACCCTTCCTTCCCATCTTTCCCATCAGACAGAAGTGTCAGACCCATTTACACGGAGACGGTTTAAGAGCTAATGCCAGCTGACAAGCAAAGTGATGCGGGGGGACACGTTGTCCGAGGCGCGACTATTGTTAATATTCATGAACTCTCTGCCTCCTGCCATTCACATAAGCAGATAGATAAGCAGTTTTTTTTTTTTCCCATTGCCTGTAAACATAATTGGTGAATGCTGACATGGCAACTGAGAGGATGAACTCTTGCTTTACATAAAGTGTGTGTGTTTATTTCAATATTATTCGACAGGTAAAGGGAACCTACTGGATAGTTTGATGCCTATAAATTCTAGGTAACACTCAAAATTGCAGATTCTTAATAGATTTCTAAATGCTAAATAATATAGAAGTCCTTTTGTTCTTTCAATAAAGGCATTTTACTAGAATTTCATGTTTTTTGGGGGGAGGAGAAAGTAGACATTTCGCTAAATATCACATTCAAACGCTGCAGTTTATTATTTGTCACCACAAAATGCCATTCCTATGACTATTAATCCCAAATGCCAGCAACACCTACCTACATTATCTTAAAAAGCAGCACGAGCTTTTCTGAAAACACTGAAAAGACGTTGATCTCACAGTGACTCAGGAAAAAAAAAAGCAAAACTGAAGAAATTGATTGGCACCGTGTTTTTCAAAGCGCCGATTATCTCATATGTGGCAATTAACTAAATAAACGAGAACAACGGTTTGAGCGAAAACGCAGGGGAAAGTTGTAAAAGTGTAGTCAGTGGATTGGAATAGGTTCTTGAAATAGCCTTGTGGTTTTCTGAGGGACATTCCTTTGTGGATATCAAGTATTATCTTCAGCAACATCTGAAGTCTCCAAAGCCCTTAATGACCCTCGTGTAAATCACTGAAATTATTCATGTGTAAGGCCATCATCAAACATTGAAAAATGTTTGAGTCGGTAAAGAGTGGGCAGTTAATGATACCACAGGGCTCTTTGTGTAGCAGGGGTGATGGCCACGGGGTGACACAGAGAGAAAAGAGAGGAGAAGGAGGTGGAGGAGGTACGCGACAACGGCGAGGGAAGGAAATACGCAGCGGTCTGGAAAGGGAGCAAGGACAAGGCAACAGAAGACGGGTACAGAAAAGAGGAGAAAGTCTAAAAGGTTTTCCATTCTCCCCTAATTTAGTCTGTGAATGTGCTTCTCTCTCCCCCCTCCTCCACCACCCTCCTCCCTTTAACTCTCCCCTGAGACTGTCCCACACAAACCGCACAATCATATGTTACTCTGATTCACCCGCAGATAAAGAGGAAGAGAGAGAACAAGAACGAGGGAGGGAGAGGGGAAAGGACCATTCACAAGTACGGATGTAGAACTTTTTTCCACATGATTGCTGCCCTCCTCGCCGACTTTAAAAAAGCTGCTCGAAGTCTTGACATACTGGATGCAGCATCATTATTCTGTCAGGAATGCAGTGACGACTCTAAAGAGAATAAACAGCTTGCTTGTCAGATACACATAAGCCACAGGGTCGAATGTAGCAGCACTACTTTTTTGGGTAATCCCTAACTTGTGTTTGTGTGTATGCGACCTGCTTTATGAATAAAGAGAACAAGAATGTGTGAAAGGTGAAAGCAAAGCAGCCTCCTCCGGTTAATCCTGTACAGTCGGGCTTAGCGGCTGCAGAAACTCCATATGACCACTGCTCTCCACGGAGTTGAAATCCTGGAGTATTTCTAAAGCAACACGGATACATTTTAGTGTCATACTGATCACATGAATAGGACTAACTTTCAGCAGCTCCAGGAGTTCGAGTCTTAATGCCTTTTTAAAAATATTTCTAAAGTAAATGACCATTTGTGACAGACTCCATCCAGCAGTGAGGGTTTTTATTAAAACTAGACCAATTACTTTCCCCCCTTTCACCTGCTGCACTTGAGTTGAAACTGAAACTACTAAAAGCGCATGAATTCAATTAGTCTGGAAATGTGTCAGGTTTAGGCTTCGACTGATGTGACTTGGGCTTTTTATTAGAGCTGAAACTGATGCGGATTACTGGTAGTCAAAAAAGGGAAATATACATTAAATGTGATGTTTTAACAGCATGTGATGGCAAAAAAATGTCATTCATAATGAGGCTTCTTCATTATTAAGGGTGACTATAAGTGAACATGTAAAATAGAAACAGGAGTGATTCAGTTACAGCACTCTCCTCTGTTTATGCTCTCAACTGAGATTGATCATTTGTCCCCTGCAGTTCTTTACTATTTTCTAAATCTTTCACTATTCTTTCCCTTTAATTGACCACTAAGGTCCTTACCTTAAAGCTTTATGAGTTATTGTCGTGACTAATCCGACCCTTAACAATCCTAAACCTTGCTATCTGACAGGTTTTTAGGAAAAACTAACAAAACCCATTAAAAACAGCCTTAACATACCGACAGCCTTGGATTCTGACTCCGACATGACATTTTGTGTACAAATCAGGATAACGGTGTATTATCTGACTGAACAATCCAACAGATTGGCTACGTTCAGACTGCAGGACTTAATGCTCAATTCAGATTTTTTTGTGAAATCAGATTTTTTGCGAGTTCATTCACATTTCCAATTAAATACAACTTGTATGTGATCTGCTGTGTGAACTTCATACGACCCAAAAGTATCCCACATGTGTAGTAGAGGACACGATGACGTCACACGCCGCGAGCATGCTCAGTGTTTACGGAAGTAAACATGGATGGTAACGGTGGAGCATCTCTGCCACTCCCCCGCCACCGCCACCAATGGTGGACACAGAACTGTGACCGCTGTCCTAAACTGGCATCAGCAGCCAAGGGCTGCCTGTGCGTTCCGGCCACTTCCACCCCATTGGAGCGCTACCCTGGGGTAGAAGTGTCCCCTCCAACCATGCCGAATATTTATCATTAATTGGGCCTGAATATTCAGAGCCCAGAAAGTGCTACTCGGACCAGCCCTACTCGTTATAACAACAATGAACAATAATTAACAACAAATGAGCCTTCAAGCATCAAGCCCTCCTTGTATCTTGACCTCCATCTTGACAATCCAACAGCCTTGCTATCTGACATAAAAGAAGGTTTTACATTTAGTGACGGATTATCGAGTCACGACTGTAATTTGTGGCTGCCTTCTACATTAGCTGCTAGCCATTAGCGTAGCCTTAGCCACTGTGAGAGTAGCTAACTTCCTGATTTGTGGCAACTTCTTGTGTTTCTTGTTTAGAGTTTGCAGGCTCTGCTTTAGACTACAGACAGAGAAAGGTGGCTACATCAGACCTGAAGTAGCACATTTATCTATTATCGGGCAATAAAAATACTGATACCAATAACTGATCTATCCCTAGTCAGTTCTAATATTAGACTACATGATAATTTGAGAAACAACTACCATTTATTCAGCATTCACACAACTTCTTATGCCTGAGGGGCAGGTCCCCACTGTATTTTTATTTAAATAAATTGTTAACATGTAAGACAAAGTGATGGTTTTTGGTGTTCACTGTTTGGATCTTTACAAACAAGAATTCAGTCTTGATATCGTTCCAAAGTAAAAGACCCTGTCAGAAAATCTCTCTTCACTACGCACAAGTCTGCTGGAAAAAAAAAACAGCACAGAAGGAGAGAGACATCAATACTTTACAAGTATGCGTCTTTAAACTGATTCTGAATGTTAACACAGTCCCACCAAGAAAAATAACGGCATCACTGGTTTCAGCTGGAGGCCCAAACTGGAATATGTTTACACATTCAAGGGACTATATAATTAAGAAGTTAGGTGGTGGTACTGCAGAGTAACAAAGTCCACATAGAGACAAGGCCGGGGTGAAAGAACGGGTCAACAGAATATTGGATTTTAACATCTGAGACCACAGTTTGCTTCCTATTTCCAACCACAAGTCAACACTGGCTCTTTCAAACACGACCTTGATTCTCCCTGAACCATAACCAAGTGTTTATTATTGTGACCCTGACGACATCCCATAGCCGCTCTAACATTAACAAAGAAGTGATTACAAACTAAACCGCGACATTCCCGTCAACCTAACCAAGTCGGCATTGTGCTTAAACCTCACCAAACATTTCCCATAACTAACCAATCATAAAACATTTATTTTCCAAAGTTAAGTTTTGGCCGCCATTCAATCCTTCTCCCAAGAAGATTATAGCTGTGAGATATACTGCTGGATTTTTGTCTTTCGAGAAGTTGGGTTTGACTGGAAATTGAAAGTTTAGGGTTACACCTACATTATTAATATGTGGGGCAGACTGGGGCCTTTCTCTTACAGCAGACCTGGCCAGGTGTGGTTGTGTTTTCCACTGTTTCTGTGCTTGCAGTCTGTCAGCATGTTTTATTTGGCCACTGCTGACGCTCAAGTGCTGCGCTGTCTTCTGACAATAAGCTGCAGAGTGCATATTTGGATTGCATAGTTGGATTGAAAGCTGCATTATATCTTTCCTCTCAAGTGGACAGTCTTATTTTTTCACATGCTCTGTACGCTGCACCAACACCACAAAATCTATACCTACCTAGAACCCACATTCCAGAAATATAGATTTATTCATGCTTCTAATGCAACACCTGACTCTGCATAACTGATTTTCAATAAAGTCTGGCTCAATCTAAATATAGCCAGTGTCACAAATGCATCTTAACCTGCATAAGTGAATTCGCTAAAGTCTGATACGTGTTGACATCATGTGTTAACACGAGCTAGTGTCAGTTTTCCATGAAGTCTGGAAGACTAGCAAGACACACAGGAATAAATCCTTCCCCCCACAGCTGTAGTGCAAACACAAGATGCAGCATCCAAACTATTCAAAGCAGTAATGTATGCATAGATTTCTATTCAAGTGTGATATTAACACTTTTAAGCTAAATTTAAGCATTTACATGTTAATTTATTTGGGAACACATCAAGCAATCGAAGGAAATTTTAGTTTTAAAGTGGTAGCCAACTTGCAAACTGGGCTTTGACATGATACATATAGTGTGTTGCTTTTTAACCCCTTGAGAAACTTTTGAGTTTCTTTCATCAAATGATTTTCAAATTGATAGCTCACATTATTTTATTACTTAAAAGACATAACTAGTATCACAAACACACTTTGTTTTCAAGCCTCTTGGAGGGCAATGACTTATTTTTGACTGACAGCAGAGAGGACAGAGAACAGAACACAACAGAACAGAACACATCTTTTTTGTCATTGTTAAGAAAACAATGCACGGGAGTTTAGCAGCTCTTTGGGTTAGCAGCGCACAACAAAAGAGCACCGAATAATTACCACAAAAAAAAAAAAAAGATTGCACTGTCTAAAAACAAGATTTCACTGCATACAACAAAAGAACAGGTTACTGCACATAGGCTGGATGTACAAAGGCTTTGTCACTAGAACTAGGAAGATATGCAACATGTGTAATATTGCCTTGAGGAAACATCACAGCTTTTCCAATATCCACAATGAGCTAACTAACTAAGCTTTCTAGTCTTCAAAACAATGTTAGCAAGCATCATTTTCCCTGTGTGTTTCTTGCTTGTTCAATCAGTGAAGCTGCACATATTGCAGGCTGCAGCCAGATGGGTAAAACAACATGTGTTGATGGGATTAACCCAAAAAATAAATCCCAGTGGAACTAACTAGAGAGTGTGAACCTCTAACATATTACACCTGCCCACTGAAGTTCAACTCTGGCCCGTGCAAGCTGCTGGCAAAAACCATTTGCCATCAGTAACCATCAGGGAGGTAGCACATTGAGCACAAAGCCAAGAATAGAGCAGTGAGCACTCCAAATATGGAGAAAACGGGAAATCCTGAAGATAACAAAATTACTTCTACAGTTTGTGTGTCCATAATGAGTCCCAAGCTGTGTTTCATTTCAGTAGGCAACAGAGATCTTTGCATGTAAGAAAAAAAAAACAAGTTCCGTTCGCGTTGCTGTCACTGATTTAAATAATGAGTGTTTCCTCTTCAACGCTGTTAAATGGTTGAAAGTATCATCAGTCATGCTCTTGTGTCTCCGTAAACTGTTTAAGTGTTCTTCCTCATTCATTTTTTAGCACTGCATGGCCACAGTACAATCAATAGAGTGAGAAAATAGATTTTAGAGAGTTTAAAAACTTGAAAAATAAACGGAGAAAACCTAAAGGACTCGAGGGGTGAACACAGGAAGAGTTTGTGATTTCCACGACCAGATAAGAACTGACTTCACATGTGGCTGCACAATTTTCTTTTCCCCCCTTTCTCATGGCAAACAATCATTCTGCTCCACATGTGACTCACATGCAAAGTGAGCCCTTTTGACAAATATTGTCTTTGAAGAAATGACATGTTGCCCCATTCAAGTGCTCAGAGCTCCAGTGCATGATTCAATTAGTTACTATGGTTGCTGAGAATGTGTAACATGGAATTCATGCAGTAAATATCTTACTGAAGGCATGTTTATGCATGATGACTTTGCTGGAGATGGTGCAATGTCACGGGTCAACGGAATATTCATTCATTGTGCACGCACATCCCAGCAGAGTAAATAAATAAAATTAAAAAACGCATGCAAGTGCTGACAATTGAAGAAAAAAAGTTGCGCACCTTTGTGGAAAAACACCCACTAAAAGTTTCAACAGTGATAGCAATTGCATTAATAGTCATGTAGAGGCACATCCACACACTCGATTAAGCTTCCTCACTGTAGCTGCTGCTCAAGTTCACATGCACCAGCCCATACAGCAGAGCAAGCCGAGGATGTGAGCACATTTAAACTTTGCACACACACACACACAAACACATAAAGCAAAAAGGTTTGATTGCACTTACTGTTAAGCATTGCATATTCTCGGGGCGATTGGTCTCGGGGGCAGCACCATGGTTTGACAGCACAGCCTCTGAAATGTAGACAAAGGAATCACGAGCTGAGACAGTGCCTTTGGAGCACATTTCTCCCTGTGCCAATGCAAAACAGCCGTGTGGATGCACCAAAATAAAGTCCTCAAACAGTTCTGAGAGTCCATAAAAAGTGACTCAGATAGATAACAACAAGCAATTATGGCAACAGTTGTCTGGAGCAGCCTTCGCTGGGCTGAGATTCAAACTTCAGAGCGCACATAAAAGGCAAAACAAAACAACATCAAAAAAAAAAAAAGAAAAAGAAGAAGAAGAAGAACAGGGCCGGCAGCGTCAAGGAAAATCCCGTAAGATGCGAGGATCCAACAATCTGCCCGAGAGAGGAATGGAAGTGAGAACAAGTGAGAGGGAGGGAAGAGGGGAGGAGGGATGGAGGGAGGGGTGAAGAAGAGAAAAGGAACTCCTCTCTCACTCTATTATCCGTCCGTCACAGGGCTCCTGGGAAGTTGCTATGGTTACAGGGACTCACGCCTCAGTGTCCTTTTAACTATCGCTCATAAAGGCAGCATTCAGCTTTGGGCCACAAAGCAGATCTCCCTCTCTCTCTCTCTCTCTGTTTTTCTCTGTCTTTCTGCATTTCCCTCTGTTTACATCTGTGTGCATCTCCCACTAAAATGCACACACACCTTTACTTCTCCCACTTTTCCCCCTCTTTGACTCAAACTTCACACGGAGCCGCCCGTCCAACCACCGCCGCCGCCGCCGCCATCCCCTCCGTTTGATGTGCCTCTGCTTCCCCTCTCACTCTTCCGTCACGCCCCTACCTTCATCACCATAGGCGAGGAATTATCCCATCTCAGACTGTGAAATGTTCCAAACTATGCCAGCCCAGTCCAAACAGCCCCCTCCCAACATGAGTCAAAGGGCTTAAACGGATAAGTAACCTTCCCTTAACCTTGTGAAAAAAATGGTAATAATCATGTTATATACGCACACATACCCTGAAATGCCAATTGGACTAGTTTAGCACTGCATTAAAGTGTCACTTACGGTATACAGTTTAAATGTGTTTACTGAAATGTTGCCTGGAATGGCAGTCGTGTTGTTCTTTATCATAGAAGTGTGCAGGAAAGCGTGGCAGTGAAGCAACGATTGTACGAGACTTTACACTCAAGAAAAACAACAAAACAACCCACGTTTTGCAAAAAAAAAATGTCAAAAGTTTAAATTCAGGTGATCAAAGTCTTCTAGCAACCACAGTAATTATGACTCTTGTCTACTTTCAAGCATGACCACAATCATTCACCAAAATTAACCAAGTCAGCATTGTTAACAAAGGCCTCCTAACCTAGCTTTATCTTAACCTTACGTATATATATGCCTACCCTCAAACAAGTCATGTGATCCTTAAACAAAGCTAACCCTTATTGTGTCTGTCATTTTGGAGGACGCTTACAAACTTTCCTCATATTGTTTGGAGGATCTCCTCGAGGCTTATGAAATATCATTGATATGTGTTTAGAGGGCGCGTTCGGTCTTGATTGACTGAAGTCCCATTCCATTCATTAATCGAACCCCAAAAACTTGTTCCTGTGCATCAAAATGACAAATCTAGAGGTGTTTTCCAATAAAATAATCAAAAATAAGTTGGTTTCCTTGGAAATCCTCTGCAGCTCAAGCACACCAGCTCACCTACAACTCTGCTTAAGACATTACTCTGCGCTACACAATGGCAGGCTGTATTATCAGAGTCACGATTCAAATTCTAAATCAATTCTGAAGAAGAACAATGACACAGAAAGCTGCACCCCACAAGCTGTTTGATTGGTTCCTTGGGTTTGTTACATGTGAAATCGTGGAACTCTAAACTCAAATTTTTGAGATTGTCATTAGTAAACCGCAGTTTCAAAGTCGAAACACTCAGTTATGATGTTGACTGCTTATTTAACTCAAAATGTGACTTCCAGCACATAAAATACACTATACGGACACGTTAACATTAAAACATATTGATATTCCCTGAACTAAGATATGAAACATTTTGGTGCCAGTAATGAAACTGTATTGAAAATCAACTTGGGAAAACAGAATAAACATAAAAGTGAGGAATGATGTACAACAGTATACAAAGTAATGGAATCCAAATTGCATAAATTCTCTAACGAGGTCATTCTAAACAACTAAATAGTAAACTGCAAATGTTTCTAATAATTTGTCTCGATGATACAGATTATTATTAAGCTGCATTTTCTATAATAAATTGTTTAAATTACGTATATTCCTTCTGTGTTGTTGCAGTGAATGCAATTAAAATGCAATTTTTTTAAAGGTACATATTGCACCATTATAGGCTTCAAGTTGTAAATTCATAAAACATAACCACAGATACACTCCACAAGTCAGATTCAGGGTGAACACGGAGAACCTTTCAATCCTCAATAAATAATGATTTAATAATAATGTAATGTGAAAACCTATTGTCAATCATTGCACAAACATTATGCACAAAAATCAATCAAAGTAAGAATAAGACAAACATTTTCAAGAGGAAGGGACCTTTAAAATTTCAATTTGATATTTGTCTGCCATCTACTTACAGCGAGACAGCACACATACAGAAAAGAACAAAGAGGCACTTCTCAGCATTCTCCACACAGTTTACTTTCCTCTGTAACCCTATAGTTTAACTCCAGTAGTTGTAGTTGCCACAGTAACACAGAGGCTGTCTTAAAGAAAGAAGGGGAAAAAAAAGAAAGAAAAAAAAAGTGGTTCTGTCACTTGTTAATCTGAAACCTCCAGGGGTTCAGCAAAAGAGAAGGGCTAACCTGGCTGGCGTCAAGCCCAGAAGAGGAGCCTTTTGTCTGGGTAAGACATGAGTAGCACAGGGCATATGAGGGTAGACACATGGAGCAGCTGGCAACGAGAAACATCCAGCATGACTGAAAGAGGAACAATAACAGACAGAAACAGTGGACAGTGGGAAAAGCATACACAGGACAAATTCAAGAAATGAGAACAAGAGACAGTAGAGGGGAGCAGAAGGAGATTTAAGAAAAGGCAGACAATGACACTAAAGAGGAGAAAAAAAACAAAAAGAGACAGAAAATGAAGACATGCAAAAAGGCAAGAGTAAAGAAAAGGAATCAAAAGGTGCTGGCAGTCGGTTGCTGTTGAGTCAGCCAGCCTCAGATCTGCCAGAACATTAAAAAAAAAAAAAAAAAACCCTTGACTTTGCTCAAGTCTCTCCTTGCAACACTCGCTCACTTGACACACAGTCGCTCTATTCACCTGCTGTCACCCGCAAACAAATAAACACTTGATGAAGAGAGTGGAGAAGCCAAGAGGGGAGGAGATTTCCTCCACTTCACCGAGTGGGTGTCTTAAGATCAGCTCGAAAAAACAAAAAAAAAATCACAAAAGCATTGTTTAAACTACAAGAAATGGCACAGGACAAGTAAAAGGACGCTTTCAAGACATTCGAACGGAGTGATGAATAAATGGCAGGTTGCTGCGTGCGCTTCAAACTGTTGCTCGTGTTGATCATCAATCAGCACAGTTGAATCTGACACGCTCGACGTCGGTGTTTGGAGAAGCACAATGGCGGGGCATGAATAATGAAAAACGGTGGGGTTTTTCCAACTGTGCATATCTCCAACTGAAAGCCTTAATAAGAAAAAAACAAAGCGTAAAAAAATTGGCATCAGTTTACCCCTTTTCCACTATTTTTTTAAGCCTATTTTGAGCTGATAATATTCGTAGTATGTAAATCCTGAGATTTTAAATATAGCAGAGGAGCTTACTTTAGTAGTAAAGCCTCACTGAAGTCATGTAAATGAGCTAAATTACTGAAAATTGAAAACACTCAAACTCTGCTTAGTTGCAGTGTGTTTCCTGCACATGTTAATTCATAGAGTACAACGAGATCAAATTTGTTTAGCCAATACAAGCAGGGCAGAAAACATGAAAAACCTAAAATGTTGATCTAATTAAAAGATAGATTTTGTTTAAAAACTGAGCATTCCACTTAATTAAACAGGACAGATTTGGTATTCTCCAGTGGATCTCCACCAAAATTACACTGAAACTTCAGCTGTGTGAGCTCACTTCACTCCCACTACTTTTATTGTTGCTGCAACCTCTTTTAGATGCGCACTGTTTAGTTTAGAAAGTGATTTTGGGCGATGGCGAGTCGATTTTATTGAACAACTAGAGTGGAATGCTTTACAGCAGGCCTCAGTGAACAGGCGGACTTTGTTCTGCACAAGTCATTTCCTACACTGTATACCGATATAAACAACAGAGGAGACAGAGATCAGAGAGTGAAACATCTACGCACATACAAACCACCAGAGGTCTTTATAATGCAGCGTGACTGATGTTTGGCGGAGCACAGCCTCCGGTAAACAGAACAACACAAGTTTTTTTTTTTTTTTTGCGGGGGGAATGACAACCTCAAGGATATACAAACTTCAAACATCCCTTCAGGTGACCTCTTCTACACTCCGTGCCAAACACAGTCAAAATCTACACAAGTTTTCCTTTGGTGAAGATGAAGCTTTGCATGTCTGACTGAGTAATGCAGCTCCGGGTTAATGGGCTTCCCAATTTTGTTGTGCCTCTGTTTTTAAGGGTTTAAAAAAGTTGTTCTGCGTTTGTTGTGCAGACAGTATAGTTGGGTCTTAACTACTGTATCTTTTTTATCTTCGTAGCTATCACTTCAGTCCGTGCAACATGAGTGATACATCGCAAGTCTTTCTGGTGAATAAATGTGTGACTCATCACTGAGCTGAAAGAATGAATGCTGTGTTGTGCCTGATGGTGGTTTTGTTGGTCGATGGACAAATTGATCATCAAAAAAAAAAAGAAGAGCAGAATGTGGAGTGGGTGCTGCAGAAAATTATAAAGCTCAGTCCTCCCATATTTTCCTCTTTGGTCAGCTTGAGCATGAAGTATTACCACTAGTGTCCAAACTACAGTATTTGTGGGAAAAGAATCTATAACTCAGTTGTTCTGACGTAACACAAACTGCATCTGTGTTCACTTTCTTCTGTGTTTAATGGGGTTGCAAAGCAACTTTTGTAAATGTCTGTTCCATGCAAATAGTTTTTAAATGCAGCAAACCATGAAAACTCATTTTGGTGAAAAAGCAAGTATTTTACCATTTTAATGGTGTTTTTTTTAAATGTTGGAAGACACATCATGAGCAAAATAAGCAGTGATTGCATAGTGTTTACGCCTTCATGACAGTCTCAAAAACACCAATTCAGACAGCCAGGGATTCACACGGAACAAAAAATCCTCTGTCACTGTTCTTATTAGAATTGGTTTGTAGTTGTATCATGCATTGCTGAATTACTCCAGTATCACAACTGGCCACTGTGGAGTGGTTTGACAGTGTTTGAATAGAGTTGTAAGTGAGAAGGTGTGCTCTAGTCGCACCTCGCCACCCCAATGGAGAATGGTTTGACTGCACCTCATTATCATTCTACTAAAGTGACGGAACAAAAAAAGCACCCTGGATTGTTTGGAATTCTTTAAACCAACCACAACTGTTTTGGTTCAGGATGCAGCAATGGTGCCCTGGCAAAAATTATAATGTGGGGAATTGTTCTGGTGGAACATCTGCACATCGGGAGGCTAGTGCTGTCAGTAAAATGTAAAACTGTCCTATTTTAGGATCCAGATCTGCTTCAAAACTTGCCATATTCAATATGTAGGTTGCAGCTCTGAGGTTGTTGCCATTTCCTGTAGCAAAGGGGGTTTTGAAAGCGGTTACACGCAGAAAGCAAAAGTGAGGTTAAAAAGTTGCATGAAATGCATGGCAGAAATAGCAAACTTATACCCGAAGTCTACATCTGGTGAGTCAAACTATGTTTGCTCAAGCTGCAGCGACTGAGGAGGGATGGGTGGAGAGAAAGAGGCGAGGACTTTGTAGATCTGGACATGCTAAAGAAAGCAACAGAGCAGAGTTACATCTCAGCCATGTTGGGATTACTGTCATGGAAAACTTAACTTGTATCTTTGATACACAGAGATAAGTTCTAAGGGGTTTATTCAATGACAGGAGAGGGACTTTGACAAATAAACCTAAAGGCCTACAAAGATCATCTCCATCCTGCAGTACTCATACGGGATAAATGTGTGTGCATATAGATAAGGGTGTTTTTCTATTTCAGCTCATTTTCAGAGGTCAAAAACTCCAATGATTGAAAAACAACAACAACCACCAATGAGCCATTCTTAAGATTTGTTGTCCTATTTAATTATTCATTCATTGATGCCATCTTGCCTCCTTCTGGACACAAGTCTGGAATATTAGAGAATATTCTCTTCTAACTACAGACATTGAGTCTCTTTTTGCTACCATACTTAAAGACTTTAGAATGACAAGTCTCCCAGTAATTTCATTTGAAGGATAATTATCCCTTCATTTTTCAGGATAATCTCCGTGGATGAGAACTCCTGCTTCAGTCTGCAGAGCTATGCTGGATCAGTCTTGAGAATGCAGGACAACTTCATGATCGTGTTCGCTATTATACTGAGACAGATGTGCAGATGACCTGTTTTAAAGAACATGGCCTGAAGGGTTACACAATTAAAGCAGTCTTGGGCTTTAAGAAGGCGACCAGACGTCAGTCAGAAAAACTATACATTCTTACATATATGTATTCTACCAACTATCTAGTGTACATTCTTCAGTTGTAGAGCAGCTGACCACAAGACATTGCTAAAAGGATACGGCTTCAGTTATCTGTGTGCAGGAGGTGGAAAAAAATAACAGGAACACATACAATCTAATGCTATCCAAAACAACACCAGCACAAAGTACACAGCTCTGGCATAGTCTCAACAAAAACTGAAGATAATAGGCATCAATTAGGTGCTTTTTTTATTACAGTTTCTTTTATCTACAAAAGGGCGCTTCAGTTATTTCCCTTTTTTGAGTCATGCAAACAACAGCTAAAAAGTAGGACATACATGCATACTGTAATAAAAACATCCAGCCTGTATATGAATGCACTGGTACTGTACTCTATACATTCATCACATACTGTTTTATCCTTGAGGGGAATGAAGATTCACGCTCGAGTTACTGGCACATGACCAGCCAAAAGCTGAATACATTGCAAACATGACACAAGAGTGCCATTTAACTATAAAACACAGTAAATATGAGATTTGTGCCCCGATTCTGCCTGACCGCTGCGACCGCTGAGCAACTGACTCATTCGTTGAATTATGCCACATGAAACTACACAGTGTGATGAGTTTTGGACAGTCTAGTTAGTCGGACATTACTGACTGATGCGTTTCATTTCCTGTTTCTGTCATAACCACAGGAGAACAGCCAGAAAGGATTATGTCAGCTGTCTGTTCACTCAAAGTGTTGCATGATTGTTCCTCACAGGGATTGGTAAAAAGGATTTAAGGAGAGCAGGCAGAGAAATGTTCGGAGGCTGGAATGGAATTTTATATCCAGTCTGAAAAGTGCCAAACCACCAATTTCAGATATCACCAGTTCATCAGGTTCAGCAGCAATACCTTGTATTTCCTCTGCTGCAGTGTTAGTTTAACCTAACAGAGTAAGAAGTTACCAAGAAGATCATCAATATTACTAATATGTACATGAATCCACCATTCAATTCCTTCTGCCTGAAATGATCAGGGTTGTACACAGTGAGAGCTGTACTCGGTGTTTGCTATGTGTAAAAACAGCTGCTGCTGATATATCGCCCTTTATGCAAAACCTTTTTCTCTCCAAGTTGAAATAAGGTAGAGGATTTTAGCAGATCTGAACTCATTAATATGCACACCAATCAGGCACCATGCCAGTGACAAGTGAAGTGAATAACACTGATCATCTTGTTACAACGCAATATTCTGCTGGGAAATCTTGGGTCGCGGCATTCAAGCAGATGTTACTTGAAATCACCCATCGTGGCGGCTGTGGCTCAGGTGGTAGAGCGGGTTGTCCTCTAATCGCAAGGTTGGCAGTTTGATCCTCCGCCCCTCCACAGTCGAAGTGTCCTTGGGCAAGACACTAAACCCAAAGTTGCTCCCAATGGCAGGCAGGACCTTGCATGGCAGCTCTGTCACTATTGGTGTATGAATGTGTGTGTGAATGAGAAACACATTGTGAAGTGCTTTGGATAAAAGTTCTATGTAAGTGAAGACCATTTTAAGATTGTGCCAAACGAAGCAACCCTCATGGCAACAGCACATCTCGACAGCAGCAGTCCCCCCCAAGACAGATAATGTGCCGTGCCACACTGCAAAGACTAATCAGGAACAGCTTGAGGAACACGGCAAAGAGCCCAAGGCATTGATTTGGCACCCTTAACTCCCAAGATCCTAATCCGATTGAGCATCCACAGAATGCGCCAGAACCAGCCCAATCCATGTAGATCCCACCCAGTACCCTACAGGGCCCAACATATTCAATGCCAACATCATGACACCACAGGACATCTTAAGAGATCCCATGTCCACACCCTGATGGATCAGAGCCGTCTTGGTGGAACGAATGGGACCTACATCAGGCAGGTGGCTTTAAAACCTCTCCCCAGTTATTGATTTAACTAAAAATTAATCTGTGTATGAGGTTACATGTTTAGAACTTTCCCAATGATCCTTCCTTAAAATGACTTAGATGCAACTCTCCACCATTGTTTCTTCTACGATGCATGGATCTACATAGTCCCTTTTTCTCTCTACATCCACCAAATATGGCAATAGTGAAACAATATAACCATGAATGTTCAAGCTGAAAACCAGTTTTAAAGAAGAATAATGATACTGAATGCACATGGGACTATTATTATGGTTTGTTAAGTATAAAACCCCTGGAAGTCTGAATCTGCAGCTTTGAGATTTTCATCAGTAGACTGCAGCCATGGTGTGTCCTCTAGCACACCATATGGACAAAAAATATTAAATATTAATTTTCACCAGAGGGCATCTTTAATGCTGTGGCTGATCTGTGTATATTAAGCAGTGGCATTGTTAAGATGTAACAAAAGGGAGGTGGCCATTCAGATATAAGTCTGACTGAGCTGCACAGTGTCTTTGTACGCTAAGACTACAGAGAAACACCATTAAATATGAAGAAACACAGACAACACTTCATACTATTGAGCCCACATACTGTATGCATGCTCTTGATGTCAGAGTGATGTGTCATCCACACAGAACTGTCAGTATGTACTGTGACACATGATGAGAATATCTGCAGAGCAGGATCTGAATGCGCTTGTTTTCCACAGTCACACTCCCTTCAGTCTTGCCCACTTAGTTCCGCCTACCTCCAGCAGACTCGACGCGTCTGCCCATCAGCAAATGAATTCTAATTTACTTTGTGTCCATGACAGCTTAAGCCGTCTAGGTTCATTGCCCCTGACTTTAACACATGGAAGTGTCCGCCCACTTTAGATTAAAGGCCGTTCTATTTGGAGTTTAGCAGTCTGAAGAGATTCATGGTTGTGGTACGACGAAATGCCCGACACGCCCACGGTCAGACTGCGCCTGGTTAACATCTGTCTGACCCTCTTATCAGCTTTGTTGACCTGTTAAGGAACACATTAGGTGGAAGACACTACGCTTTTATCACAGGCTTTAGACATACTGACTTGTAGTGGTGGGAAAAGCCCATTAATGATGCCTTTGTTCTGTTAAGCCATGCTAATGTGACTCTGGAACCCTGAAACTGAAGTAGCTAAATGGAATTTAATCATCATAATTTAATTTATTTTTCCTGAACTTACAGCGACGGGTTGAAATATCCTAAAGAAAAGGCTGCTGTTATTGGTTATGACGTTTGGTGACGAAATAAAATGAAAGCTAACAAAAAAAAGCATCAAAAACCTAAAATAATATTCACCATACTGTTTGTATTATATAACAGTGGATTACAGAGCGGAATGTGTAACACAGTAGCACAGACCTGAGTGTAGCTTATTGGGTCAAATGCTTCACTTCAGATCAAGTGGATGTGAGCCTTGGGTCAGCGTTACCCTTCAGAGCAAGCAGATGCTTGGCATGTCCGGCATGCGTGCACTCGCATTATCTCACATCATCACAAACTCCCAAAATAATTCAAACACAGGGGTGAGCCGAACAAATACATTTATAAAAACAACCCCCCCACCGTCCCCCACATCCACATCCAGCCCCTCCGATATAAGTTAATCACGTAGTGTACATTTTAATCTGCTGATTTAAAGGCACAGCATGCCATCTGGAGAAGCTTGGCAGTGTTTATGTAAGGCTGTACAGTGCGCCTGGGTCCCCGTTCGTCCATTATGAAAAGTGAAACTAATGTGTGTATGATGCAGATGACACTTTTTAAGCGCAAACCCAGTGGGTGTTCTGCTATTTTTTGCTTTCACGCATATACAGACCACCTGACCCACATTGTAAGCTTGCTGGAGAGAAGTGCATTAGCCATGGTCAAAAACACACACACGTACATGTCACCGTGGGTCAGCTGTCTCCAGCGACACACTAGACGCGAGCCAAAAAAAAAGCAGAGCTGAGGGAGTTTCTCTTTCTAACCTTTCTTTATCAGCAACGATACACACACAGAATATGCGATTCGTTAATTACCGCACTAAGCACTGTTAATCCAAATAGATTTATTCTGCTGCTTTAAGCATTAAAGGCAACTTGAAAGAGCAGCATATTAACTCAGTGATTATTGTTTTATTTTTTTCTTTCTCGTACTCAATTATTAATGTTCCAGCTGTAAATTCTCATTCCACAAACCTACTGAATACACGCAAAGTAAGGATATGTGCACATCCTGCTTTTTTAACTATTACATGTAGTATTATAAGCACAACAGCATTCAAAAAGCTGATATTACTGTTGCTTAAAAGAGGTTGCGAACGCCGCAATACGAACTGCGTCCTGAAAATCAACACTAATTGCTCGGGCACGCCTTATCTCAGAAAATGTTGTTTAGCTGCCATTCATGCACAGCCTTTCCATTTCAGCCTCTCAACTCATGTTGAGCAAAGTTAAGATGGCAGCCTTTTTTATTGCGGCCTTACAGTGTAATTAGCTGTCAACGCTCAGCGGATAGGTTTTGTTGTGGAAGCAGAAAGCCCGAACCAAGCAAGAGGAAATTCTGTCTGGAACACAATGGTACTAGAAAGTAAAGAGAAGCATGACTCATGACAATCTTATTTCCAGAGAATTCACCTCTTTTCTCAACTCTGGACATACTTTTATTCTGTATAATTTGTGGGAGGAAAAAAAAGTATATTTTCATTTAAACACACCGGTTGCTGTGGTGTATCAAAGATCAGGCTTTGGCAACAGTCAAAATTTGAGCAGAATCATTGTTGGTTTTGGTTTCTTCGTAAGATTTCTCAGCTAAATGGGTTTCTACATATACTGTATCCCCAAAAGCCAACAATGTTTCCTTCCCATTAGGTCATACTGATGCTGCATCATGCTTAGAGGCGCTACAAGCTTCGTAGACAACATAATTCGGCCCCCAGGGATTTGCCCTGGCACTACCCAGGCTCCGAAATGGCACAGGTCTCTATGTGAGGGATTAGTCAGACACACTGATCCAAACAGCGCACCTCTGGTGAGAGTCTGTGCACATTAGCATGGATTAACTAGCAGACCAGCAAAAGACTTGTTTCAACAGAAACAAAAGGAATAAAGTTAGACAGCCTTTCTGAGCAGATATGGCATTATGGATTTGTGCCAGTGTGACTGCTAGCATGCATTGTCTCTGAGGCCTAGAACATTGGATTCTTGTTCTAAGCTTCAGGTCAGATTAGTTCCTAAACTGTTGTGCATT
Source organism: Stegastes partitus (assembly GCF_000690725.1). Classification (NCBI taxonomy): domain Eukaryota; kingdom Metazoa; phylum Chordata; class Actinopteri; family Pomacentridae; genus Stegastes; species Stegastes partitus. The sequence goes on along the minus strand of NW_007579028.1, from coordinate 6,003 downwards.
CAGCCAAAATTACCTAAAAAAAAAGGAAAGTCTGTATGAGAATGCAAATGTACAAGTAGCATGTGATCTTTGTGCATTTTCTCAACACAGAGGAGTTACATGAAGGCTGGCTAGAAACAAGCACCTTGGAAAGTGGAGGCTAAGTGTAGAGTTTGAGTGCCAGATGGGCGTTTGTTTGTTTTATAAACTCTGAATATGAAGTTGAATGCTCAACTTTTTCTCGATTTCAGCTCTAACAACATCAAATCGGAATGGTTTGTTTATCTGCCTACTCTGAAACCCAATTTTCTCAATCATCCACTGGCTTAAACGTAACACCCAGATAACATTCGTCAATGGAGAGCACAATGAAGAGTGAAAATCCTGCATTATTCCAAGTTTTTACATAATGTGCATCTAAAACGTGTTTGATCTTAGCTTTGTTCAGCTGTACTACCTGGTGAGAGAGTGCACGCTGACTGCAGCTCCTCAACACAGGGCTCAGAAATACTGCCTACCTAAACAGTGCTTTCCATAATTTCCCTATGCACTGCACAAAAACAATACGCAGACAAACAGTTGAGCCAGTAAACAAACACACACAGAACCACCTACCGCTCATACTGGGCAGCACCTCGAGAGCCCCCCTTGAGTCCCATAGACATGACTATGAGTTTGAAACGAATATAAAACACGAAAACATTTCCACCCGCTGTTAATCTCGAAATGTCGTCTTTCAACTTTCCGCTTTAAAAAACTGAATACAAAGTAGCAAACTGGTGTCAGAACACAACAAAATACAGAGAAGGATCTAAAAAGTTGATGTCAGAGTTGACAGTTTTTCAAGTTTTTTTTTTTTGAAAAAGTGCTGCTGTGAGAGCCAACGGAGTCAAACGAGAGATACGATGACATGCAGTATGATGATGAATCGGCCCTGAATCCAAAGCACTGCAAGAACACGGTGAGCCTGCCAAGCTCTCATTATGCTTCTACTCACTCCTGGTATTTCAGGGTCTCCATTAATAATACGCCGAACTGTATACACTCGGGCTTCTACCGGCCAACGGTAAATGTTACAACAAAGCGAGCGTTTGTTCGCTAAAAGGCTTCTTGCATTTTGCCAGTGGTGCCAGGAAACAGTAAAAGTTGGGAAGAGAGCTAACAGAAGGAAGATGCCAGAGCGGGAAAAAAAAGAAACAGAGGCAAGAGAATAAAAATACAGGTGAGATGGGGAAGTGTGAAATGAAAAATGACGGAGAAAACACTCAGGGACGTTCAAAAACGCGTGAATAATCAGCGTGAAAGACGCGGCGTATAAGCGGACGGGGGCAGGACGGAGGGAGATCGGCTGGACGGATGCACATTGAGGGATACTGTAATGAGTGAAGGTTTGGTCATTTCCATGTTAGTGCATGTCATGCTGCAGCAGTGCCTCCATGGCCTACATTCTGCCAGCTGGCAACACACAAGAGCATGCATGAGTATGCAGCCTCCGCTCACACACACGGATCAGATGAGACAGTAGTGGGGCAGTGTTGCCAGTGGGAAAGATGAAAACATTCTACATAATACAAGCAGGAATGCCTTTTTTTTTTTCTTGCTCCTTATTTGTTGTCGCCATGACATCTTGTGCTGTTGAAACTTCTTCTCTTTTGGAGCAACTGTTTTGGGTATTTGTGTTCTAGTTAAACACCTTCCAGCCAATCAGCACAACCAGCAAAAGGAGACTGCTTGTCAGGATCCCCTCATGCAAGCGTTGTAATGGTTTCCTGCTGGCTGAGTTTTGTCCAATGTGATACCTCTGTCCCAGTTCCATGCACAGAAGCATAAAACTAATTTTAAAGTTGCATGAGGCAGATTAGCCCAGTTCAGCCAAGCAGTGTAAATTGGGATGGGCGAGCTAACGTCTTACGATATCTCCGTCATTCTCATAACCCAGAATGGAACTGTGTGAACAGGCAAAGAAGGGGGGAAAAGTCGGTGTCACTGAGAACAGACAGGGCTCAGGCTGTGGAGGTGGACGTGGAGGGGAGGGGAGGGAATAGAGAGCATGTGGGAGGATGGTGTATGTCACTGTGTGCTGATGGGAAAGGTTTGTTCATATGTGTGCAAAAAGATCGGGTTACACTGATAGTAGGTAATCCACTGAATGGGTACGCTAAGCTCCTTATGGGGTCTCCCACGGAAAACAATTGTGACCAATTTAGCCCAGCAAGATGAAAATTAGATGAGAACTGACAGACTAAAAAGCAGCGCACGCACACAGCAGCGACTTAAAGTAATATCAGGCAGCATAAAAGCCCACAGAAGAGACAAACAAGCACAGGAGAAGATGACAAAATTAAAGATGAAAGAGTGAAGAAGTCAAGAGGGAGACAGACAAGAAACAAGAAGTCAGGAGAGAATACATCTCTGCAAAACAAACCACTCTGGATCACACTGCAAATACGCTGCTGTTCGCAATGCAACATGCAGCATCCAGCTGTGCAATCAAGTATGATAACACAAACATAGTACTCACCTAGTCTAGGCTGCCCTTATGGCTGGCACAGAGAAGCATAACTCCAAGACACACACACACCACCAGCACCAACTACGAGTGAGTGCAAACATAAGTAGGAAGAGATGGAGCGCTCAAAAGAAAAAGGAGAAAAAAAAAACAGATTTCCAAACAAATGTGCGAGTGTGTGGGTGAGTGTGTGTGTGTGTGTGTGAGTTGGGTGGGTGTGTGTCAGTGTGTAAAGGGGAGATCCACTCCAGCAGCGAATGCACTGGGAGAGCTTCGTCTCTCTCTCTGGCAACTGTGACGCGTCAGGGTTTCGTCCAGACCCCTCCCCTCCTGCCCACTCTCTCTGTCTTTCCCCTCATTCGCTCTCTCTCCCAATCCCTCTCTCTCTCTTTTTCCCCCTCTCTTAATCCCTCGCTTCCCCAGTGGCCCCGCCTCCCAATCTGAAGACTGATAAAGACTCAGCCTACCACACACAAACATGGGAGAATATATATTTATACTGGATTGGTGTTTACAGTTAGCTTCAGTTGAGTGTGTGTGTTTTAACAGTTTCTGTCGGATCATTCCGTCTCAAAGCATCAGCAGCCTTCTGCTCAGCCAGCTCTGATTTGCTTGAAACTTCATCACGTGGATATATAAAATAGTGTACATGCCCATATTAAAGGAAAATCTTAGTTATATTTTGAGAAGCATTTTAAAACTCCAGAACTCTATTTTGATTCGAGCAATTTTTGTTTTATTTTGTGGTACAGCTGGTTCAATCTGCTCAATCAGTTCTGAAGGTCCAGCTTTCTTTTCAGGTTTGTGATCAAGTATTTCGTTTTAAACAGTATTCTATGTGTGTTGTTTTCTAATATTGTGACATGCACATGGTTCAGAAAATATCACTAGTTGACTTCTGCATTGGGTTATTTTTGTTTGTTTGTTTGTTTTTTGTGCTTAAAGATGGGTTGCCATCCTTTTAATTTCTCTTTCTTTTAAACTCACCCATAATCAGAGACTATTTGATCTGCTTGTACCAAAAGTACAGATTCTGAATCAAAGGCATCATGAGAAATAAATGAAAACATTCCAGGCTTTAATCTTTAATAGTTCCAGAGATATTCAAACACAGTCCTAAATTTTAACGTGCCAAAAAAAAAAAAAAAATGTTAACAATGCCTTTTTTTTTCTTTTATGATTGTCTTGTAAAGTACTAAAATGTCATCAAAATCTTTATAACTATATATATTTTATGCTATAAAAAATTTTCAGGCAAATCAGAGATGGTCGAGCAGGAACTATTTGAGATGGAATTATTAGAATTTTTTTAATGAATTTATATACTGTAGTATGTAAAAATAAATAAACTGTGGTATTGGTGCTATTACCCCCAACTATCAGAGTTTCATCACTGATACCAAAACAATACTTATTTCCATACTTTAGTTTGGGAAATATCAGTAAATTTTAATACCACCATTTGTGGAAATCAAGTTCTTTTTACCTTGTTAACATGTCCATACTGTGTTTTTTCATATGATAGAAGATATCATGAGCAAAATAAGCAGCCATGGCAGCACATTTCCACCTTGAAACTGTCGTGTACTAATGACAGTCTCAAAAACACTTATTCAGACTTCCGGGGACCAATCACGTCTCCTTTCACGCTGAGGCGCCAGTAGACAGAATTGGTTCCTCACATAAAATAAGCCAAAATGTTCAATACATCATTATCAAATCAAGCACTTTACCTAAATAAAATATAGCCAGAAGACAGATATAGGTCTCCTAATCTAAATTAAAGATATCTCAAAGAATAAGCAATCTGAACAAAAACTCAATGTTCTGATGTTTGATGTTCTTCACTACGCCAATCTGATTAACGATCAACTGAACTCACCAGTGTTGTGGTAGTTGTGTTGTGTGGGCACTTTAAGATGCTTCTTCCTCCCCAGCTCTTCTCCAAGTAGGTAGTACCACCCTTGAACCTCCTGGAGAACACACACACACAAAAAGCGGTCGTGTTTACGTGTGTGTTTGTGTACATGTGTGCCTGGATGCTGACATCAAGCTCGGGGATGCAAACTAATGAGAACTAACTTTAAAATGAATCACCTATGTGACAGCATAAACATATTGTACAGAAACTCACAAACACACTCAATTTGTTTGCCGCTTCGGGGCTGCCAACAACTGAACGCACTCACAATGCTTTAGCCTCTTCCAGCAGCTGATGCCCTGACTTGTGCACGTCTGCCTTGTGAACCAGATGGTGTGTGCGTGTGTGCACATTGTGTTGTCATGTATTTACAGCCACTGCATGTGTGTGTGTGTGTATTAAATAAAACCACGCAGGCTGTGGCAGAGGGACTGTGATTTGTAATCCCGACGATGCGGACACGGTGTTACAAACAAGGCTGTGACAGCGCCGTTGTAGTCTGCCATCATTTCACCGTGTCACACATTTATCCCGCCACGCACGCGCGCTCACGCTTGCCAGCCTCCTCTTTTGTACTGAATAATGTGACGCTATGGACAGTGACAATAATCTCCATTTTAAAAGCATCTTATCTGAGTGGACAGATTTCTGCAGGCTGTGGGACAAGGGGGGAGGACAGGCAGGGAACTTGTATAGAAGAAGTGGGGGGATGGGGAGGGCATATGTCCTGAAAAGTCAGAGAGGGATTTATGCCAACGTTCAATATTACCCTGCACATGTGACAAAGGCGGGGAGGGGGGGGGAGAAAGAGTGGGGCAAAGAGAGTCAGGAGGGAGATGAAAAGGGAAAGCAGCCAATGAAAGAGAGGTTAAAAAAAAAAAGCACAAAAGGGTGCAAACAAATGACAAAATGTGACAAGCAAGTGGAGCAGGTTAATAAAAATAACAACTCAGAAGCCCCAAATGTCTCTGAAATAAAAAGAGGGAAACACTGAAGGGATGGGGGCTCGGAGGACGGGGTGAATGGAAAAACAACAACAGAGGAGAATGACGGATGTGGCGAGTAGGATGAAGAGACATAACTCCCCATGACTCAAAGCTAAATCTCCCTCATTAGCATATTAAGCCAATTAAATATTCATCGGGATAAATGTTAGAGGAAGGAAGCCATAAGCCGGTGTAAAATACAATTTCGTCTTTCTGTTGTTGGCTTTCCTCGCTGATGTGGGTGTTAATTGAAACTACAGAAAAGAGGGGGAGTGTTTTTTTTAAAGAGGGGTTGGTACATTTGCAGCCTGCTTTTTAATTTTATTGCTAAACACCAGATTAGGAGTTTTATCCCGACTGCAACTATTAGTTTTTTCCTCAGTGTCATCCTAAAGCTTGGCTCAAAAAGTCAAAATTAAAGCATGTAGAGGGTTTTTACATGTAAGTATCATCTTTATTCTGCAGTTCTAAACCCCAGGATGTCTTATTTGTCAATGTCACACACTTAATTACACTTTTTTACTATATATAATAAGCATATATTTACATTATAGCATAAAAAGTAACACCAAACCTGTGTCACTGCACAAACCACTAAAACATGGATT